>NW_007727761.1:154270-226690 GCF_000696425.1 Galeopterus variegatus | reverse complement strand
TGGGGGGCCAGGGGCTGGGGACCCGAGTGGGGAGGGTCTGGCCAGGAGGTGTTTTGGGACGAACACTCTCTTGGGTGCCGCCCTGTGTAGAACAGCTGCTCCCCTCGCTAACACTCCTGTGCCTTCCCTCTACTCTGTATTTCCTCGAAGCGGGCAGGGCAGGACTCGGCGGTTCCAATTTACAGCTGGGGAAACTGAGGTCGGGCGAGGAGACTTTAGCTGCTCCAGCGCAAGCATCTGCTGCGCGTCTGCTGAGTGGCCTCTTCTCAGTCTTCCCACGACCTGGCTTCTGCAGAAAGTCTATGTTTATTACCCGCCCCATGGCCCTCTAGGACCCCTTTAGTTTTTTATTTGGGAGTGCGGGAGAAGCTCCCAGCGCACCTCGGGCCTGTGTGGGCCCAGCCCACTCCTGGCGGCAACGAGTGTCCAACAGCTCCGAGTTGTCAGCTCGGATCTCCTCGTCCGGGGGCCGGTGGGTGCACACCCGGGGTCGGGGCACGCTGCCAAGCTGCGCGGCCCGGAAGGGGGTAACCGCTGGGTCTTTGATCTTCCCTGATTTCCGCTCCCCGCTGCAGTTCGCCAGACCCAAGGGTTTGTTTGTTTTGTCTGGGGAGGTCTCTGCGAAGGAGAGGGCGACATCAAGGGGTTCCATCCCACCTTTGTGGCTCTCAGAGAGAATGCCTACTCTGCTGGGGACACGCACCATCAGCCGTGTTAAGCTCATCCTGGTATCAGGCAGCTGGATGTGGGAAAAGAAAACCCCAAGCTCAGACCATCTCTGCCCTTTTGACTGAATTCTCTGTGTAAGCCTCAGTTTTATGATCTGTAAAATGGAGGCCCAATTCTGCCCTTTTTGCCGACGCTCTAGGGCAGCACTGTCCTGTAAAAATATGTGACCCACATGTGTAATTTTAAATTTTCTAGTAGCCACATTCTTAAAAAAAAGTAAAAAGGAACAGGTGAAATTAATATTAATAACATATTTAATTAAACCCAATACATCCAAAATATTATAATTTCAACATATAATACTTTTACATTCTTTGTTTTGTGCTGTCTTTAAAATCCGATGTGTATTTTACACTTAAAACACATCTTAACCCAGACTAGCCACATTGCAATTGACCATCAGCACATGGCTAGTGGCTGTTATAAGGGACAGCACAACTCTGCAGCACCTACATGTCTCAAAAGGACATTGGGAACTGCATGGTGTCCAGAGTCATAAATCTCTTCGTCCAACCATATCCTACTTCCATCCTCCAAGCTTCCTTTTTTACACACCCTTTTTGGTAGAAATGAAAGCTAATCTTATAAGCAGGTATATTAATGCTGCTGGCAGGGTGGTTTCATTTGAGGAGTGCCAGGATCACAAAAAACATTACTAATGTCATTTTTATATTGCAATTCTTTATCCAATGCCTACTATGTGCCAGTCATTATTCCATGTCATGTACAGCCCTCACAACCACTCTTTGATGCAGAGTTTTACTTGTTCTAGAAAGGAGGAAACCTACTAGGCTCAGAGAGGTGAACTCCCTAGCCACACAGCTAGTCAGTGACCTGGTTAGGAACTGAACCTAAGTCTGTTGATTCCATTGCCCATGCTTGTTTTCACTACGTCAGGTTGTCCCAACACAGTCCCAACCTAACATCCTACCATTAGAGAGAGAGTCCCCTGTCTGGAAACAAGTATTAAGTGGCAGCTATGTGACAAGCAATGTTTTAGGAGCTTAAGATACATCAGCAAGCAAAACAGACATTGCCATTCTCATGGAACTGACACTTTTCTGGAGTGAAGATGGGCAAGAAACAATAAACGTAATGAATCAGTAAATAGTGTGGTAAGTTATACAACGCCACCAGCTATAGCAGGCAATTTTATCCCCCAGGGCAATGTCTGGAGGCATCCAGCAAGTAGAGGCCATGGTTACTGCTAAATATTGTACAATGCACAGGATAGCCCCCAAGAACAAAGAATTATCAGGCCCCAAATGTCAGTATAGGCAAAGTGAGAGCCCCTGAACTGTAGAAAAATGAAAATGTAGAGCAGAACTACAGGGGGTCAGGAGTAGCAGGGAGCAGGGGTTTTGCATCTCTGAACCAGAGGGGGAGCCTTCCTGCAGACCCCCTCAAAAGGAAATGGCATTCCCTTGGGGGTGCTATTTGTCTTTCTCACCCCCACCCCCCACCGGTGCCAGGCTGCATCTAAATCAAAGTAAAACTCTGAGCGTTCTTTCTCACAGTGTTTAGAAAGTTGGTTACTTCCTTAAACTAGTCATGGCTTTCTTCTTTCATGAGAAAAAAGTATCCCTCTTCCCCTGGGGAATTTCTTTTTACAGTTCAAAAAGATAAAAGCAAGAATTAAAACTCTGCAGTTACTAGTTTGAGTCTTAGGGGAAGTAAATCCCAAATGTCCAGCCCAGACACAAAGACTCCCCTCCACCTTCAGACTGGTCCTTCCCAGCCCTACAGGCTCTTGGAGTCCTGACACCTCCCACCCCACTTGGCCCTGGGGCCAGAAACCAGAGAGGTGGACCTTGTGGGTGAAACATTAGCCTGGCCAGCATTCAGAGGAGGCGCTCCCCAGAGGTCACCAGCACACTGTCCACCTGGGGTGACTATTTGGCCTCCAGGGGCTTCCCGCCCCACAACTGACTGTCTTTTTATGTGTTTTAATAATTTATCTGGCCCATTTCTTGGGCTGTATATACTTACAGTGACACATCTTTTTCTTTGAAGATTTCCCATCCTTTGGGGGAGGAGAATGGGAAAGGAAGGCAAGGAAGAGATAAGAGAGAGAGATTATAACAGAAACGGGTTTCATGGGGCTTGAGATTTAGCGAGGCTGGTTTAGGTGAAATCTGTCAGACGCAGAGCTGGGAGAATTTTTTTAAAAAACACACATCACCCTGGTTGGCCTCCCCCACGCTTGTCCCCAAGTTAAGCCATCTGATCTGGCCCTCTTCAAACGCCACTTCCTAGAGGAAGTCCTCCTTGACCTTCCGGCCTGAAGAGTTCTTCTCTACTCTGAATAGGCAACGTTTCCCTCCCCCCTCCCCACCTCCACTTGGCACTCCTTATTTTTTAACGTTGAAGCTAAGTTTCCCTTCTAGAGTCTGGACTCCTTGAGGCAGGGGGTCTCGCCTGACTTGCATCTCTGGCTATAATGCCCAACACAGCCCTGCCCATAGTAGGTACTCTTGTATGGAAGGGGAGGAACCCACCTTGCCCCACCTCAGCCCTGGGGTGTGTTGAGGTCAACAGAGGGTGGGAGGGCTGCCAAGAATGTGATCTGGAATACACTAAGGGAAAAAAATCAATTTTCCAACTCTCCGCAGGTTCTTTGTAGGTCCCTGGAGTTGCTTCTTTTCACAGTTCCCTGTGAGCTTTGGCATTGCTAAGGGGTCTGGAAGCCTGGTTTGGGTGAGGAGGGGAGAATTCAACTGTTCTGCGTGAGAAAATACAGGAATTTTGGAGACAGCTACCAGGGAAGGAAAGAGAAATGTCCCAAGAGAAACAGTATGAGAAGAGAGTAACCATAAGGGCCTAAGAAAGGGGCACACCTAGTGAGGTGGGGAGCAGCAAGTAACTCTCATGACAGTGAGGTCTAACATGCACTTGGCAGGTGTCATCACATGTTCAGCTTCATGCTGTAGTCTCCCTCCATTACTCTAAATCCTCAGCAAAATCCTAACCACGTCCCTGGGTTAGTGGCACAAGACAGAATGAAGGCATCAGAAAGACAGCCCAACTCAGGTAATCAATGGGTCAGCAGGCGATCTTCAGAGTGGAGATGTCCAGCAGGAGAAAAGACGGGAGCAAGAGGCAGTCAGGGGGGAAAGCCAGCCCCCAGCATCCATCCTTGGGGATGGGAGGCCAGGCTTCCCCCAGAACAAGGGGTGGGTTTCCCAAGCCACTCTGTGTGGGTATTAAAGAGGCCCCAGAAGACAACTGCTTTAGTCCCCTTTAAATATTGGTTGAATTGAATTGGGTTTTTGTGCCACCAACTCCTCCCGGGTCTAGGCTGTTTTAGCAGGTTCAGGGAACCCCTGGTGAGAAAGCCAGCCCAGCCTCACCATCTCCTCCTCAGGGGGGCCTGCTCTTCTCCCCACCCCCGTATCTCTGCTCTTTCTTGGGCTCATCTGAGAAGCCCTCCTAGACATGGAACCAGTCTCTATTTCCAGACTTCTTGTACAAAAGAGACAAACCCCTATCTCTTTAAGCCTTTGCTGCTCAGTTATATTCAATCAGCCTAGGCCTGACCACCTACTCAGCACCCCCATCTACAAAATAGAACAAAGGGTTGGGCAAATCAGCATTTCCCCAAATGGGTTCCATCAAACACTGGTTTTGTGAGATACTATCATTATGTGAAAGAAAGGGCTCCATGAGAGACTTCGGGCAGCCCTGGCTTAGCCAAAAGGAGACAAGTTCCTTTTTCTGCAGGACTTGTCAGAGCCTTCAGTGAGTGAAAAGCTTTGTAATTCTCTAAGAGGAAGACATCATGAGAAGGGTTTCTTAAACTCACCATACCTGGGAACCCTTTTTGGGAAGTTCCAGTAAAAACAAGTGTTTATGGAGCACACTTTGGAAAATTCTGGACCAGATAACTTCTCAGGATCCTTCTAATCTTAGATTCCAAGTACTAACTCCAGGGACTAAGAGCATGGTAGGAAGGAGAGCTCAGTGAGGACAGAGCCAGTGTGGAAAGGCTCCCTGAAGGAGAAAATCCACATGTCTATGGTGTGCCTTTAACATGTTTAGGACATATTTGTCCACTTTGAGGCCCCTGAGCACTTGGACACTTACTATACATGCAGCTCCATGCTGGTACCTCAGCTGCTTAAGGCCACAGCTCAGGGAGTGAAGGAAAAGTGGCCACTGTAGCAAAGGTCATGGTCGATTTGCCTGTATCACCTGCCTTCCCTTACAGTTTAGCTTCTTCTCCTCCCATCCCACTGAGCACAGCTTCAGGTGGCCCCTGCTGTCATGTTAGTAACACATGACCCTTCACTCCTTGGCCACAGCTGATTGCATGCCTGGTCCATGAGCCTAACCAATCAGGATGTCTTTGCAGAATTTGAACAGAGAGGCCCAGGACCTGGGATCCTTTGGCTGATGGTCTCTGAAGGTGGAGGGCTCCATACTCCCAGGGGCTGGAATAGCTGCTTGGGGTCCACATTGGCTGATGAACAAGCAGAAAGAAGCAGGAGTAGAAGCAATTAGAAGCAGAGAGAGTAAGGCCGGCCCGGTGGCGCACTGGAGAGTGCGCCGCTTGGGAGCGCGGTGGTGCTCCCGCCGAGGGTTCGGATCCCAGGTGGAGACCGGTTCCCGCTCACTGGCTGAGCGCGGTGCGGGCGCAACACCGAGGGTTGCGATCCCGTTACTGGTCAGTAAAAAAAGACAAAAAGGAATTTTAAAAAATAAATAAATAAATAAAAAGAAGCAGAGAGAGTAAACTATGTGGAAAAAGACACACACAGAGACTGTCTTAGACCCTGGGATTGCCTATATGCTCTGACTTCAGGTCCCTGAAAGACCCTTAGTCTCCCTTTCTTGGGCTGGAGTTAAAGAGCCTAAAATGTGAGCTCCCTGGAATTTAATGTGCTTACGAATCCCATGGGATCTTGTTAAAATGCGTTATGAGTGGGGCCTGAGAATCTGCATTTCTAACAAGCTCCCAGGTGAGGCTGATGTTACTGTTCTATAGCTCACACACACTGTGAGACTCTAGAAAGTTCAACCTTCTCAGCAACTTGGGTTATGTAATTTCCTTCTACATAGAGTAAGTAGCAGCACTGGGGAGAACAGAGAGAGAGAGAAGTCAGGGAAGAGGGAGCCAAGAAATAAAAGTGTTTCTTTTATTAAGTCACACAATGAAGATTTGTTGAGGGCCTAGTTTATACCAGGCTCTTAGGTGCACGATGCAGACAAAAATTCCTGCCCTCATGAAGCTTACATTCTAGTGGGGAAGACAGACAATAAATCAATGTCAGCTAAACACATGGAGTGTCTATGGGGGGGAAATCAAGTGGGAAAGAGGAGAAAAAATATCAGGGCAGGATGTAACAATTTTATACAGACAAGTCAACAAGGATAACCTTTAAGCAAAGACTCAAACGTGAAGAAGGAAGCCATCAGGATGTCAGGGGAAAGAGGATCCAGGCAGAGGATTCAGCAACTGCAAAGGCCCCGAGGTGGGGACATACCGTGAATGTTATGGGAACAGCAAAGATGCCACCAGCTCTGAAGCAGAGAGAGTGAAGGGTTGGGAATGGGGGGAGAAGAGGAGAGAAGAGGAGGTTGGAGGTGACAGGAGCAGATCATGAAACACTTGAGGGCCTCTGCAAGGGCTTTAGCTTTACTTGAGGGAGATGGGAGCCATTAGAGGACAGCCGTGACCCAGAGCAGCTGGGCTGCTACACTGAGAAGAGTGCAAATTGGGGGGCGATGGTGGGAGGCCAGGCACGTAATGATGTGGGTTAGACCAGCACGATAGCAGTGCAGGAGGTGGAAGAAGTTGGATGCTGAATGTACTCCAAAGTTAGAAGCAACAGGATTAGCTAATATATTGGACCTGGCCTGGGAGAGAAAGAGAGGCGTTCAGGAAGACCACAAGTTTTGGGGCCTGAGCAACTGCAAGGACAGAGCTGCCATTAATTGAGATGAGGAAGTCTGAGGGTGGGGCTAGTTTGCAGGGCAAGGAGGATGGGTAGCTCTGTTTTGAGCATGTTATTCTGAGAGGCTTGCAGAGTATCCAAGTGGCGGGAGCAGGTGGGCAGCTGCTTCTCTGAGCCTAGAGTTCAGAAGCAAGCTGCAGCTGCAGACACAAATCTGGGTGTCATAAGCATATAGATGGAGTTTATAGCCCAACACTGGATGAGATCCCGCAGGGAGTGAGCGCAGGCAGAGAACAGGAGAGGGCAGCCCTAGAGCCCTGGGCCCTGCACAGGTTAGAGAATTGACACCGTCCATTCTGCCTGCCTCCTCCACATCCCAGCACTGCAGTGTCCTCTTAACCTGTATTCAGTCCTCATGGGTCCCACTCCTAGAGAACCCCATCTCCATACCTGCTCACCACCGCCTCAGCGACCCCCCAACACACACACACACACACACACACACACACACCACACACACACACCACACACACACACCACACACACACACCACACACACACACCACACACACACACCACACACACACACCACACACACACACCACACACACACACCACACACACACACCACACACACACACCACACACACACACCACACACACACACCACACACACACACCACACACACACACCACACACACACACCACACACACACACCACACACACACACCACACACACACACCACACACACACACCACACACACACACCACACACACACACCACACACACACACCACACACACACACCACACACACACACCACACACACACACCACACACACACACCACACACACACACCACACACACACACCACACACACACACCACACACACACACCACACACACACACCACACACACACACCACACACACACACCACACACACACACCACACACACACACCACACACACACACCACACACACACACCACACACACACACCACACACACACACCACACACACACACCACACACACACACCACACACACACACCACACACACACACCACACACACACACCACACACACACACCACACACACACACCACACACACACACCACACACACACACCACACACACACACCACACACACACACCACACACACACACCACACACACACACCACACACACACACCACACACACACACCACACACACACACCACACACACACACCACACACACACACCACACACACACCACACACACACACACCACACACACACACCACACACACACTACACACACCACACACCACCCACACACACACACACACCACACACACACATACACTACACACACCAGACACACACCAGACACACACACACACCGCACACACACACCACACACACACACCACACACACACACACCACACACACACACACACACACACACCACACACGCGGCAGACTGGGTTCCGAGCTCCACATCTGGACTCTCAAAGCACTTCTTTGTTCAAACCAGCCTGGAGAGAAATGAGACAATGCGTGTGAATCGCTCAGGGCATCCCACCGGCCAAGGGGGACTGTTAGATGGCAGCTGTCTCTGATGTGGTGATTGTAGCAGGGCACCCCACCCTCCGCTCGCAGCCTGACCCCAAGTTAATCTTCTCCATGCCTGCCTCGCATCACACCACACCGTGCCTGCCACACAGTAGGGGCTTCAGAAATGTTTACTGTAGGCTTGAATGGCTGAACAAATCGGCTCAGGTGACACTTTCCCCCACGGCGTCTCTTTGCCTTCCCCAAGCCCCCCTCCCACATCATTTTGTTTCTTCTGTCTCAGTGCCCAGGAAAAGGTCACTGCCACCTGCCACCCTATTGCTCCAAGCAGCCTTTGCCCATATTGGCCCCACCTCCCAGTCCCCAGCCAGAGCAGGAAGACAGACTGAGGCCACTGTCATCTCTTTCTTCTGAAACCACAAGGGATAGATGTTTTCTTCTCCGCACAACTGAAAATTCTCCAATTGCATCTTCCAACAGAGAGCTGGGGTACATCCTCCACCTGGCGCCTCTTTTAACATCATCTTCTTTGGACTTCTCTGGGTGACAAGTATCTTTGTGCTGGGCCCCCACTTCCCAGCCCCTCCCTCTCTGCCTGGATTCTAACTCTCTCGCAGGCTTCCGTCTGCACAAAGGGACCATTGAGAGGCAGGCCGTGGGATGCCGCCTTTGATCTGAGGTTCTAATAACGTGTGTATGTTTGTGTCCCAAAACAAGGCAGCAGCCTCGCTGGCTTGATGGAGGCAGGGGGAGGAAGAGAAGTCGGCAGATCGTTGCACTGGAGGCTTGGTTGTGAGCGACAGCACATCTGGAGAGCATCCCCACAGATTCTCTCTGGTGATGTACACCCATCACACAGATGAAGAAACTCGCAGTCATGATTTGCCAAAGCGAGACCTGAGAGGTCAGCGGGACTGCCCAGATGCCCCAAAGAGCCATAGGTCACAGCTTCTTCAAGGGAAGGCAGGAAACATAAGGGAGGGACTTGAACCAGGTAGATTTAGTGGCTAACTGGACAGCACACACCCAGCACAAAGGGACAGCTGCTGCTGAATACCAGCTACCAGCTGAGGGCCCAGAGTTGCTAGATCTTTTGACTTGTCAAGAATAGCTGGAAATCCAAGTTTCTAGGTGAAATCTCCCAATTTTAAAATATCGGTGATTAATTTTAAAAAATGTTAAGTCATGGTGCAGACCAAACAAAATATGCATCCCTGCTGGAATCCAGCCTGTGCTCACCAGTTTCAGCCTTTGCCTGGGAGAACCTACCTGAGAAAAAATGATCATGGGAGGCAGGGAAGGTGGTGGGAGGGTAGATAATTCAGACCAGGCCCCAGGCTGTCTCCAAAAGTGAAAGATGGAGTGGGGATGCCCAACTGGTACCTGCTGCCTCTGTATCCTCCAGATACCCTCACTGCCCTCAGTGTTATTCCTCCAGGTCCCTCCCACGTGCCATGTGCTGGGCACAGAGGATGCAGGAATGAACTAGGCAGGGCCCCTGCCTGCCCTCAAGTGCACATGGGGAAAGAGAAGGGCAAGAAATTAAACTGTACTGAGGGCCCACTAGTGCCAGGCTCTGTGCAAAAGGATGTGCCCACTTTGTTACCTCACACAATCCCAATAGTCCCCTGGGGAGAAGGGACTATGATTACTATCCCTACTTTATAGATGAGGAAATGGGCTCCAGGAGAACAGCGGAGACTCTGGACAAAGAAACAAAAGCTAGATTCAGACCCCACCTGCTTGTCATCTGAACCTTTGCACGTGGCCACCACTGTTCACACTCACAGGCTACAAGATGGGTCACCCCAGCTTATGCCACATAAACTCCTGGGGTTGTGCAGTACGTAATCTGTACAACTGTATACGCACAACTGTGGTAGAACAGACAAATTACAGATTAAGATTTCATCAAGGTATGTATGAAGCCCTGGGGCTTAGCACAGGAATGTCGAGGCTGGGCGTCCCCTGAGATCCCTCTTCCAACACATTTTGCTTCTGGTGAAGAAACACATCCCTTCTTTGCCCAGATCCTCTATGGATATCTGAGAGAAGCAAAGATCACACAGAACATTAGCATTTCCAGGCTCCACTATTCACCCTCAGTTTTCTCATCTGCAAATGGGGATTGTAGCACTATCCTCACAGAGTTACTGCTAGGCAATGAATCTAACATGCCTGAAACAACTGGAGAGGGATTCTAGGCTAAACGAGGTGGCTCTGACTTCCTCACTTGGGCCAGCTGCTCGCCCTCCCTTTCTTCATCTGTAAAATGATATACAGTGCCTGGCTCGGAGTGGGCTCTCAGTAGGGGTTAGCCATCATTAATGTTGCCCCCTTGTTATCATCATATCTCTGACCTCCCACAAGTGGAACCATGCTCAGGAGGGGGGACCATGCCCCTCTCCTGCACACAACCTTCCATTGCTCCCACTTTCTTCAGGCACCAGCCAACTCCTTCTAAAGATTTACTGGGCATGTTGACCTTTCCAGTAGCATTTACAACACAGGAGCAGAGTGACAGAGCTCCCACGCAATGTAACATGACATAGGGCCGCCACTGCCTGCTGCCCTCCGTCCTCGGACACTACTCCCCTGAGCAGGTAGGAGTGGAGGGTGGCAGGGACAAGGGACAAGACCCCTCCATCCATTATCTTGGGTCTCTCCAGGGAGGGCACTGGAGGAAGGAGGGCCTGGTGACAACACAATATCCGAGGTTGGCAGGTCAGGCCATAAGAGAATGGAGCTGGCCTCAGAAAGAAAAGGGGAGGGCTGGGGAGGGGACAGGAGTGGAGGGCTGAGAACTGGGCCTGGAAGCCCCTCCCCCTTTGCTCCATGCCCCTCCCCTAAACCCTTAACCTTCCTCTTTGTAAGAGGACGTTATCAGGGTTCTGGAACTAGAGGGGGCCCAAATGGCTCTGGAGTACATACAGATGACACATGAACCTTTGCCTTGGTCCTCAGCCTCACCAAAAACCTGGGAAAGGGAACTAAACAGCAGTAAGATACCTTGAAAGGGTTTTAAACACGGGAGAGCTGAAGCCACTTTGAAAACAAATGTTTCCCTCATTCAATTCAACATGTAAACATTCTTTTTTTTTTTTTTTCAACATGTAAACATTCTAAATATCTCTAGCTCCACGTGAAAATAATTCTGATTTCAAAAAAATTTTAGTGCCAATAAAAATGCCAGTTTTTCTGTTCTTAAAAAATATAGAGATGTGCTAGAATATCAAAAGCCAGTGCTGGGAAGTCCACTCTCCCCTCGTCTCGCCCCCCAGGCCTCCTTGAGCTCCACCATCTGGCCAGTTCTTCAGAATCTGGGTCCCCTCCATGCTGTTCCCCTCTCTGCTCTCCTGACTCCTGGCTCCTGCCCACCCTTTAGTCTCAGCACCGATGCCACTCCTTCCTCCACAAGCCAGCTGGGGCCCTGGGGACGTCTCACCTTCACCCCAGGTGGCTTCGCAGAAGCAGACAGTTCCTCATCTCTCCCTTTCTCCCCACAGTCCCCAGAAGGAATTCTGGAGCCAGCTGTTAAAATAATAATAGAAAGGCTGCTTAGGAAAGGAGGGACTGAGACTGGGGTTTGCAGGATGAGCAGGGCTGGGAACTCTTCCCTCTTTTACACAGCCACCTTCCGAAGATCAGTCCCCAGCCAATCCCTGGCCAGAGGGCCAACTCCATGTGGCCTGTGGAACCTCGGTGGTGACAGACTGTATGCACTGAGTACCCCATTCACCTCACACTGGATGCTAAGTTCAAGGTGACCTATTGAGGTGTTTATCATTAGGCTGCCATGCTCCCACTGCAGGACAGGCACCAAGCTGGTGCTCTGAGCAATGTGGAGGCAAATCTAACCTGGAGATTATGCACAGTGGGGGAGCGCCACCACGCACACAAATGACCACAGATCAAGATAAATCACGAGCTAATGTACAGAAGTGCTTGGCACAGAGCCTAGCAAATAGCAGGCATGCAGTAAAAGTGGCTGTCATTATTTTATTATAAAGCATCAAAGTAATGTTTTCTTTAGGACTTTTTAGTTATAAGGCACAACGACAGCATCCAACTGAAACTAGCCCAAGCAAAAAGGAAACTTATGGGGTCACATAACCCAGGTATTGGAAGAACAGATCAGGGCAGCTGCAGACTTATAACCAAACATGTTGAGAGTGAGAAGAGAATTATTCTTCTCTAGCTTGGGTGAGAAAAATACTGGGGAAGGACTCTGATTGGTATAGCTTGGGTCATGTACATATTCCTGGACTAATCCCTATGGGAGTTTGATTGGTCCAACTTAAGTCAGATGCCCAACCCTGTGGCCAGATGAGTTGATTGGCAGCCCCACCCCAACTACAGTACTAGATGGGAAGGAGAAAGTCTGCTAAAGGGAGAGATGGAAAGGGGGATGTTATCTTACCTGAGGAAGGCAGAATGTCCTCGTAACTCAGTTCCTCCAATGCACAGAACTCAAGGTCTACAGACATGTTAATCTCACTTTATGGATGGGGAAAGTGAATCTCACATTTTGTGGAATAATTTGCCCACAGTCATATGATTTATAAATGGCCCTGGGACTCAGCAGGAGGTTCTGCCTGCATTGTTTTCCTTACATCTAATCCCCGTGAGCATGGCATTCAGAAGGAAGAGGAAGCTTGGCCATGTGCAGGTGCTAACATTTCCCACATCTGGTCAGGTACTGCCTGAGCCAGTCCTGACATGTCCAGAACCAAGCCTGGTCTTTGGAGATGTCTTTAAATGGATGAATTTGACCTCTTGATCAAGGCACAAGAAAGGGAGGCTAAACAATCTGAGGAGCAAGTTAACAACTGTCCTTGGCCCTGAATCACTAGTGACATGGAAACCAGAAGCCCTAGATCTGAAGGAAAGCCATTTGGTGAGACAGCCAGAGGAAAAAATACTTTAGTGAAAAAAAAAGAAGTAAAAATATATGCCATACACTGACCCAGGACTGGACCCAGGACTCCAAGGCCTGGTCTCAGTGCTGCTCGGGAAGATGATTTTTGGATTCTCTCCCACTGAGAAGAACCATAAGACCTCCTTCTTCTGGTGGGCCTGGGCCTCCAAGGATAGAGGGAGACCTTGAAAGGATGTTGCTATCAACATTGCCCCCTGGATCAGCCAGCACCAAAGGGAGGACAGCATTGCCACTCTTGAGGGGGAATAATTCAGTCCTGATGGGTAATCAGACACCAGCCTCTGTCCATCTCCTGGCCTGCTCATATTACATCCTACTTTGGCTTCTACAGCCCTCCTCTCCCAGGAGCATCCAGTATTTTTCCTTTTCCACCTCGTCTGCTATCAAAGCTTACCTGTCCTGTGTCCTCTTTGGTGAGTGCTCTATGAGAAGCCCAGCTAACCTGACTGGTTGATGCCTGATGGAGTGATTCTAAGTATCCTGGACAAAGGTGCCAATCTCTCCTGGCCTGCTCATATTACATCCTACTTTGGCTTCTACAGCCCTCCTCTCCCAGGAGCACCCAGTATTTTTCCTTTTCCACCTCGTCTGCTATCAGAGCTTACCTGTCCTGTGTCCTCTTTGGTGAGTGCTCTATGAGAAGCCCAGCTAACCTGACTGGCTGATGCCTGATGGAGTGATTCTAAGTATCCTGGACAAAGGTGCCAATCGCCTTTCTCTCCCAGGGAGCACATTAATACCTGACGGAGGGGCCATTCCAGGAGAGAACCCCACGGGTGACTTTAAGGTTTGAAGTGTCCATCCTGACAAATGCTCAGGGCAAGACTTTCTGGGCATCCCCAATTCTTCCTTCCATGACCAATAAGGTGCCAAGTTCTGTCCATTCTTCCTAAGTCTTTCTTGAATCTGCATTCCCTCCTTCTACACTGTCACTGCCCAGGTGTGACTGAGTAAAGATGACCACAGATTATTCATTGCTCTTCCTATGACACCCCTGAGTCTGGGCTGGCTCTGTGACTGCCAAGCCAACAGAGTGTGGTGGAAGCCGTGCTGCACAAGTGCTGGGTGCAGCCTTTAAGAGGACAAGCAGCTTTCGTTTTCTCTCTCCTGGGACGCTCACTTCTGCATCATTCTCTCTCAGAACCCAGATGCCATGCTGGAAGTCAAAGCCACGTGGAGAGGTCATGTATGCGTGTCAGTCAACAGCCCCAGCTGAGCTTCCAGTGGATGGCCAGCAACACCTGCTAGCTATGGAGTGTGCCACCAATGAGTCCCCCAGTGACCGAAGTCCCAGCAGGCAGCACATGAGAACTACCCACTGAGCCCCATCAGCCCCTAGAGTCACAAGAGCTAATAAAATGTGGCATATTTTAAGCCACTGAGTATCGTGGTGGTTTGTTACACAGCAATAGATGCCCAGAACACCAGGTCCTCATCCTCATCCTCTCCTTTGGTCAGCTGCAACAGTTTTATAACTAACTCATCTCCTAGCCTCCACAGCCACCTATTTCCCAAAGTTATTTTCCAAGCCCAGTACGTTCTCCTGCTCAAAAACCTTCCGTGGCTTCTCATTGTCCACAGCAGTGGTACTTACCCCCTGAGAACATGCATCAGAATCACCATGGCAAATTTTTCAAAATGTAGATATTCTGCTCAAAGCCTTGTAATCAGGGTATCAGATTGTGAAAAACACTCCTGGTGTGATAGCTTAAATTTTGTGTCCATAATTCTTCCTTGTCTACCTCTATCATGAGTCACCATGAGCAGAGGGGACTGTTCCACATCAGTGGTGTTGGACTTGGCCATGTGATTTGTTTTGCCCCAAAACTGAATATTTCTATTCCTCTGTCTTGTACTCCTGCTACTCACCAGATAGACACTACCCTTTCAGCCTGGGTCCCAAAATGAGTGACTTACAGAACAGACCTGAACCCAACCCCCAGCCAGGATCCAAGCTCAGCCAGTTCTAGTCAAGTTCATCAGTCACCCCAGCTGATCTACAGACCTGTAGTGAGAAAAATACTTTTTTGTTGCTGTATGTCCTGGGGGCTGGAGGTCACTTATTATACAGCATTATTGCATTAATAGCTAACCAATAAATCAGCTGATTCTGAAGCACATCTGTGGTTAAAAACCAGTAAACCAAAGGATAAAGCCATAAATGCTTAGTCCAGCACCCAAGACCTTCCTCAGTCTGGCTCCCGTGTCTATCTGGTCTCATCTCCCAGCTCCCTCTTCTCAGGGCAAAAACAGAACCCAACCCTGATTAACCCTAACAGAAAAGGGACTCATAGGTGGCTGTAAAATCAGACTGAGAAGATGGACAGAAAGCAGGAAAAGTCAGGCAGCTGGAGTCAAGGCAAGAAGGGCCATGGATACAATTCAAGAGATTATCACTGGTTATCTACACACCAGGGTCTGGACCCTCAAGCCACTGCTGGCAGGGAGGGAGTCTTCAGCTCTCCCTGCTTCTTTTGGAGAGGGAAGAACCCCACTGGCCTAGCCATGCCCTAGCCATTATGCAGAAAGAGAACAGGTACAAGACTCCTAAAGAGCATAGGGGTCGCATGCTAGGCAGCCCAAATCCCCACAAACATCTCCTATAGCTTCCCATTCCCTACAAATATTAACTGACTTCATACTTGTAAAGCTCTTGAACTTTTTCCAGCACATGGCAAATGCCATGACTGTTCTCCAAATGAATATTAAAATATGTAACTTCTAGACCAGGGGCTAAGGCCAATTGATAGCCATTTCGCAATTCGGAAAATGCAGGTTCTTCAATACCAACTCACAAGCCACCCTTCCCTGATCTCCAGGTGGAAAGCGATGTCTCTTTCCTCAGCATTCCAGATACACTTGACCTTCCTGTCTTTTTCGATGCACAGCACGGACTGGTGTCATCTGTGGACTTGTGAGGCATGGAGTTTTCCCTGGTGCTGAGGCCAGTGCCTGGTACCTCACAGGTGCTCAGGAAGTACTGAGAGAACACCTGAGCGAGTGGGCCCTTGCCAGCTGGGAAATGCCCCCTGCCTCTAAGCCCTCAAAACATAGGCAGCAAGAGGGATAAGTAGTTTTTCTCTATTGCCATGAGCCTGGGCCAGTATGTGCAGCCTGACCCAGCCCACAGCCTGCTGGTAAAATGCCCCAGTGCAAAAGGCTTCCAGGTGGGAAGCCCTGATTCCTCAGGCTGGGATTTTAAGCAAATGCTAGCAGTTTTAGAGCTGAATACACGAGCCTCCAGGTCTGCTGAGCCTTCTATTTGGAAGTGCTTTGTCAGGTGGGAAGCCCTGATTCCTCAGGCTGGGATTTTAAGCAAATGCTAGCAGTTTTAGAGCTAAATACACGAGCCTCCAGGTCTGCTGAGCACTTCTATTTGGAAGTGCTTTGCAAATTGGCAGCTCTGAGGAGAGAGTCCTGGAGCCAGAATGGGTGAGCTATGACCCAGAGGGGAGAGGCTGCTGAGTCTCACCTCTGTGCCTTCTCTAGCTCTGGCCTCTTTGTTAAAACCACTTCCCGCTTCAAGTCTGTTATGTGAATAAGAGAGAGCTGGTGAGGATGGAGTGGGCGGGGAGGAGAGGGGAGGGGGAAGGCTCTACCGGTATCTTCTCTGCTCCTTTACCTGACCCTAGTGTGCTTTGACTCCCAACAGCCAGCACCTGTATCTCATTGTCAGGAGGCTGCCCTTAGCCTGCCAGATACCCCAGCCAATGACTGGCAGCATGAGGGTGTCAATACCCCAGCCACCTTGCTCCCCACTCATGCACATTTTTGCCTACTACGTCTCCACAGCTTACCTGTAGAATTGAGCTAAAATTACCCTCTGTTGGACTTTGCTTGATATCACACCCTTGCTTGGTCTCCTTCCCTTCCTGCCCTACTTTTCACCCCCTGCACATTTCCTCCTCTTGAAGTCTGCTTCTGGGAACCCAACCTGAGAGGGTAGAAAGGGAGGGGCATTAAATGATAAAAATGGCCTCCATTTATTGTAATGCTCACACCAAGACCCTTTTATGCATTAGCTATCTTAATTCTCTCAACTACCATATAAGGAATTTTCATCCCCATTTTAAAGATGAAGATATTGAGTCTCAAAGAAGTTAAGAAACCTGCCCAAGGTTATATAGTTAAGTATTGGTTCAAGATTTTCTAACTGCTATATCCACTGCATCCCATTAGAAAGATGCTATCTATAAGGTCTATACATATATCTATAAGTTAAAACCATTAAACCAAAATAAGAGACATAGAGAAAAGACCTGGACCCAACCCCCAGGAAAAAGTATAACCAATCCATTAAACAAACATGGGTAATGACAATATGCATTTATGGGGGAATTGAATGCATGATGGTGATTGGTTTTGTTTGTAAAGCATAGCTCTTCCTCTTCACCCCATTTTCTTCTAGAAAGGGGTGGGCATATAATCAGAATTTCTTTCCCCAGACTTGGCCCTTGGACAGAGACTCGGGGTTGGAAGGTGGCTACAACAGAAACATCAGGTGACAGACCCTCTGTTGCTGACATCCTCTGAGACATAAGTTCCAGATCTGGTTCTTCAGCCCTTTCTTTAATGCTCTGATTGAAGCTACCCCAGGCTTATTCCAATAATAGCCTAAAAGGCTCAGGTTAGTGAGAGCCTGTTGCTGCTGCTTGTCAACAAGACACCTCAAGTGATGTAGAAATTGGTACCAGGAGTGGGATGTT
Source organism: Galeopterus variegatus (assembly GCF_000696425.1). Taxonomy (NCBI): domain Eukaryota; kingdom Metazoa; phylum Chordata; class Mammalia; order Dermoptera; family Cynocephalidae; genus Galeopterus; species Galeopterus variegatus. The sequence goes on along the minus strand of NW_007727761.1, from coordinate 208,856 downwards.
GAAAGTGACCCACCCTAAAAATATGAAATTGAAGAGTATTTGAGCCAATAAATCCCCCCTTAATTTTATAAGCAGGTTTGAGTGGGATTTTTCCACCTGCAGACAAAGGGATCTTGAGTAATATACTCTTGAACAAAAAGGGATGAAAAACCCCCTTCCTTAAATGACCTTCCTTAAGTTACATCCCTGTGCTTGTCCTTCTTTTTGATTGTGTGATACAGTTCTTTTCCTATTTAAAGTATGTTAGTACTTTTCAAGGTAACACAGGATAAGGAATCAGGTGGTCAGCTCAGGTAAGAAGTCACCTGATATGTCCAGGAGGGAATGGGTCCTGTACATCATCATAGAAATAGTCGTGTGATGCAGCAGGAAGGCCATGGGCCTGGGGAATGGGAGAGCTTGGTTCTAGGCCCAACCCTGATTCTCACTTGCTGTGTGTCATTGGGCAAGGGTCTTCCCCCTCTGGGGCTCAACCTCCCCTTACAGAATGAGGGAGGATCTCTCTACAGTCCCTTCTAGATCTAACATATTCAGATGTTAGAGGAAAATGTGAGAACACATGGCTTAGATCACATGCTTAGACTGATATGCTGAGAAGAGGCATCATTGCTGGAGTGCTGAGTCCATGCAGGCCTCCCTGGGCTTTCACCTGTGCTTCTTTTGGAAGCTGAGAACCATATGTGCCACATTCTTGCTGTTCCCACATTTGTCTCTCCTGATTCTACACAACTCTTATTGTAGCAGAAACTGTTATCTATCCTCCAGTATCCATTCTCCCCTTGTTCTCTTTAGTAGCAGAATGGCCACACAGCTAGAGACTACACTTTTCAGCCTCCCTGGCAGCTATGTGTGAATGGGATATGAGCAGAAGACACACATGCTGACCCTTCACATCTCCCCTCTGTCTTTTTGCAGGTTGGAATGTAGATATGCTGCAGAGATCCAGCTTCAATCGTGGGGTGGAGGGCAAAGAGCAAGAGGGAAGTCACTTGAGTCCCTGATCCATTTCAGGGAGTCAAATTGCCCTCCACTCCCAGACCACCTCCTAACTCAAGAGTTTTACAAGAAAGAACTAACCTTCTATCTTGTTTAAATTGCTGTGCAGGGCCGGCCCGGTGGCGCACTGCTGCAGTGCGCTGCTTGGGAGCGCGGTGGCGCTCCCGCCCGAGGGTTCGGATCCCACATACAGACCGGTTCCCGCTCACTGGCTGAGCGAGGTGTGGGAGCAGCACTGAGGGTTGCGATCCCGTTGCCGGTCCTGGTCCGGTACGGGCGCGACACTGAGGGTTGTGATCCGTTGGCGGACACGAAAAAAGACAAAAAGGGAAAATAAATAAATAAATAAATTGCTGTGCAAGTATTTGGGGGACTGTTCGTACAGCACCTTACCCTGTGCCCTAACCAATACTTCCTCTCCTGTGTCACACTCAGTTCTCAGACATCTTGCCAGCCAGGGCAGAGGAGCTAATCCCCACCAAGAAGATAGAAAAGGGAAGAAAGAAATGAGGTGGAGAAAGATAGCATTTATTGGACATTCACTCTGTTGCAGGAATTTATCTCCATTATCTTGAAAGCTTGCATTTTATCATTGGCAACAAATATGGTCCATTATTTTCCTTGAAGTCACAAGCACACTCCACTCATTTTTGAAAAAATGTCTGCCAATACCTGAGTCAGAACAACCATAATTTCTCAGTTAGTCTTTTTTTTTTTTCAGGTAAAATTGATATTCAGCCAAGTCAGTTCACAATTCAATTGCACAAGCACTTTTCCTGAAGACAACTATTGTACTTCAGCATGCAGGAGAAAGCCTTTATGCGAACTTCTACCTGGTCGCCCAGAAGATTAAAATGGCATGTCCTCAAGGGTCAAGAAATGAACAAATTAATAAATTTTCCACTTCAAGATCATTCTTAAGTGATGCTGTCTCCTACTCTGTCTTTTGTTTTACCTCAAGAGCATCCCAGCCTGACTCAAGCTACAGCACTAGCAGGTTAATCTTCCACTGTTCTTGCACCATCAATGCAAATGTTGACAAAGTGAAAAGGGCATATAACATCTTGGTATTTTTACAAAAATAGTTTTGACCTTGTAGATCCCCTGAAAGGGTCTTGGGGACCTCCAGGCATTCTCAGATCACACTTTGATAAGCACTGCCTTTCACTGTTCTGCCTTTTTTCATACGCATAAAAATGTGCACACGTGCACACACACGCACACACACATACACAGACCTTCTATCATTTTATTTTTAAAAGGGCATTTGAATATCAAAGAGAGGAAGGACGTCATCTCAGAAGAAAGGATAGTCCATTAAACTGAATGCATTTAGTTTTATGAACAACTCACTGCATTGTCTTACTTTTCTGATTTTGCCAAGGCCAGGGGGCAGATCTTGGCATGGAGGACTGGGGTTTGGAGACCGCCTCCAGCCTGACACACCCCTTCTTATACAGATGAGAGAAATTATGCCCCAAAGGCTGAGCACCAGCAGGGATGCACAGCTAAAAAATGGTTCAACTGAGCTGGACCCTGGGATTGCCTCCAGAGAGAGCACCCACTGGCAGGAGGGCTCTGGCTAAGCTTTAACACCCACACCCACCCCTCCCAGGAGAGTGGGAGCAGAATAGTTCCACTAGAAGTCCCCAGTGAGGTCCGCATGGAAGTTGGGTTGAGTCTAAAAGAGGTGGAGACCTCAGTCCCCTAATGAGGATCCTGGAGAATCAATTTTATTGATTAACAAGCCAACACTGCTGGCCCCTCCCAGCTCCCCTTCTCTACCCAATCCAGATTCCATTACCAGAGTCACTTTGTAAGAGCCACACAGGCTCATATACATACCTATGTGCATGCTGCACACACACCTGCCACACACCCACAACTCACATACCCCCCCAGTCATGTTATTTTCATCATCTCTACCCATCATGCCCACAACCCTCTGCTCACCACACTGCACTTCTACTGGTCCCTGGGGATACACATGAAGACCAGGACCTGAGGACCAGGGCAGCCACCCTAGGCAAGTCCTTTCCCCTCTCTGGGCCTCAGTTTCCCAGCTGTAAAGTGGGTGAGGAGGATTGAAGAGGACGCTCTGTCTCTAAAGTCCTTGTCAGTCCAACATCCTATGTGTCTACAATGGAAGGCGAGCCTTCTGAAGGGTACCTGGCAGCCTGGGAGGGATGGAGGGAGAGGCCTCCAGAGGCAGGAGAGGAGAAGGTATCAACCGTGAGGTGCAAGTGGCTGGGACCACCCAGGCCCAAGGCCCTGGGATTGGATGTGAGGGTGAGGGATAAGTTGGGAAGGGGCAGGCCTGAAGGGTAGAGCGGGGAGAGAGCTCAACAACTTGGGTGTGGTGTTGCAGTCTAGGGGCGCTAAGGGCCCATCAGCAAGGACAGTGAACACAGAGCATGGCCACATTTACCCTGGCAAGTTCCCAATGACCCACAGAATGACACATGCCTCTTCTACCTGCACAACCCCTTTCCCCCAGCTATGCCAAGCCAGCGGGCACAGGGACAGATCTTCATCTCTTCTTGAAGGAGCTGGCTTCTGTGGGAGACCGTGATGGTGAATTTTATGTGTCAGCTTGACTAGGTCATGGGATGCCCAGACATTTGGTAAAATATTATTCTGGGTATGCCTGTGAAGGTGTTTTTGGATGAGATTAACATTTGAATCTGTAGACTGAGCCAAGCAGATCATCCTCCCCAAAGTGAACAAGGCTCATCCAATCAGTTTAGGACCTAAATAGAACAAAAGGCTGAGTAGGAGGGCCCTGCTCCTACCTGACTGCTTGAGCTGTGACATGGGTCCTTCCAGCCCTCAGACTTAGACTGAAGCATCAGTTCTTGGGTCTCAAGCCTGCCAGCTTTTGGGCTGGAAATCACACCATCACCTCTCCTCGTTCTCAGGTCTTCAGACTTGGACTGAATTACTCCATTCGCTCTCCTAGGTCTCTAGCTTGCCAACCACAGGTCATGGGTGGGACCTCTCAGTCTCCATCAATGCATGAAGCAATTCCCTACAAAAAAAAAAAAAAATCTATCTCTCCACATACACACACACACACACACAAGGGTACTTCAAAAATCTGTGGAGAAAATATAATTAAAAAATAATACAAATCTTTTCATGAACTTTTTGAAGACCCCTTATACATATGTACGTATCCTATGGGTTCTGTTTCTCTGGAGAACCTGACAATACAGAAGCTGTGTGACATAACTCATAAGAAGCACACTCTAGCAGGAGCCATTCTCACAGAGGAGAGGCACATGGGGACGGGGATTCTTCTCTGTTCTCACACTCCCTGTGGAGCACACCCTCATCTCTTGCCCATTCCGTTTAAATCATTCTTTCTCTCCTCCAACTCTCTCTCTCTGTCTCGTTCTCAGTGTCAGATGGGTATTCTGGGAAGTAGAAGTTGAGATGGAGTTAGGAGAGCTGACAGTTTTCAGAGGTGATGCCTGTGAAAGATACAAGGAGGGGGGGGGGATTGCGGGATTAGCAGAGGAAGACTCAGACCAGGATACTGAACTGCCACTTAGGAAAGGAAAGTGGGAAGGAAGTGGGATTGGGCTGGGGGAGCCTCAGACGAGGATGCAAAGCTGACAAAGTCTCGGCCAACTCCACAGGCAGCTCTAAAACAAAGGCTGCCCGTTAGAGGAGCCCTACATCGGCAAAAAGAATACCACTTCTAGGCTCTAGTACCTGCACTATTCTCAGTCATAGGCCATGAGCTTCCTGAGAAGGGTTTGGATGCGGCAGATCCATAAGGTTCTGAGGCTGAGGCTGTCTCCCAACTGCACTTCTTGCAGCTGAGTGGCAAGGTTTTTCTTAAAGGGAGATTCAAGGGGTGCACCTTTCTGGCTGCTGCATTGTGCGTGCATGTGTGCCTGTTCACTTTCTCTTTGATCGGGCACAGATAGTTGAGTTAAATGCACATAAGATGCCACATCTATAATACTGAAAATATTGATGCTGACAGGTGGCATTCATTGAGTGCTTACAGGATGTCTGTCTGCTAAGTTCTTTACCTACATTATCACATTGGATCATGACGTCAACCCTGCACAGGTAGGTGCTGACCACTATCCCCCTTTTTTAAAGAAACTGAGGCTCAGAGAGGCCATATGATTTTCCCAGGTTCTCACAGTGTGTTGGGGCTGAAATCAGGTTTTCAATCGAGGTCTCAAATCTGGAGTCTGAGCTCTTAGAGGACCCAAGAAAATAGGCCTATCATTCCCCCATAGCTGCTCCTATCCCTGGTGCTCCATAGGCAGTTAGAGAGTTGTGCGAGATGAATACCAGCTGAAATTTGCCAAGAAAGGAGTCTTAACTACCCCAGAATGCTAGACAGGGACTCCCATCAATGTGCTTTGCATCTTACCTGGATATATAACTAAGCAGTGTGGTTGACACTTTAGCAGGGCAGAGCTATGACTTCATGAACCTAACTCAAAAGTACAGGGGATTTTAAAAGTCTGTGACCACAGAGAAGAAAAACACACATGTGTCTCTAAAGTTGCCTCCTCCAGGGTGGCCTCCTGGATTTGCTTGTCCTTCCTTGGACAAGAACTGACTCAACCTCCCAGGCTTGGTGATTTCCTCGGTTTCAAGTGGTAAATTTGAGTCACGACTCCAGATCCACCCTTCCCTGAATCCCTGTCCCTCCTCCAGCCGCAAGGAGGATGGAAGATGGTTGCCTCCTTGGGGGCCTCTGCATCTTCCCAAGGAAGTTGCTTCTCATGTCACTGAGTAGATGGGAACGAGGCTAATGTCCCAACTACATCTACTTACTGATAATTTAGGAGCAATGGATGTTAAGCTACACCAGATTAGTCGAAGCTAATAATTAGAAACAGAAAAAATTAAAGGGCCGGCCCAGTGGCGCACTGCGCTAGTTTGGGAAGCGCGGCGGCGCTCCCGCTGAGGGTTCGGATCCCACATACAGACCGGTTCCTGCTCACTGGCTGAGCGAGGCGCGGGGGCAACACCGAGGGTTGCGATCCCGTTGCCGGTCCCGGTCCGGTACGGGGGCGACACTGAGGGTTGCGATCCCGTTGCCGGTCCCGGTCCGGTACGGGGGCGACACTGAGGGTTGCGATCCCGTTGCCGGTCCCGGTCCGGTACGGGGGCGACACTGAGGGTTGCGATCCCGTTGCCGGTCCCGGTCCGGTACGGGGGCGACACTGAGGGTTGCGATCCGTTGCCGGACACGAAAAAAAAAAAAAAAGAAAAAATTAAAAATAAAAGTTAAAAGAATCCCATGTCGAGGAAAGGACTGCCCTCTACTTTTTATATTATAGATAAATCCAGACTGTCCTCAGGCAGTCTCCCTAGAAGCAGCCCTTCCCCCACCCTCCCATCACCCACCCTTCGTAGGGAGGGAGAGAGAGAAAGACTGGGTCCTGCTGCCTCTGGAACGGAGCAGGCCCGTCAGCAGGCGGCCCCTGGGGAGAGGTATGCTGGGTGATTTGGGTACCAAGAAGGAAGAAGACTCCATTGCCCCAGGTAGTTCCTGCTGAGGGATCTGGCCCACTGGAAAGGGACAAATGTGGTCTGGGACAGAATAAATATTCTCTTCTCAGGCTTTCTCAGGAAAAAAGAATCACCAGTTCAAAAGAGGGGAAAAAACATATCAGGCCAAGTAGCCTGAAATGAGGTATTATAACGATGACAAGACGGTGTAGTGGTTTACATCATGGGCTTTGGGAGCCCAACTGCTTGAGCTCAAATATGCACAACTCTGCTCACTAAGTGTCCTTGGGCGAGTTACTTCAAGTCCACTCTGCCTCAGCTTCCTCATCTGTCAAATGGAAATGATAATAACCACCTCATCAGGGTGTGTAGGGATTCGATGTGCTGATATACAGAAAGCCCTAGAACAGGGTCTACTAAATCCATATTTCAATACTAAATACACAGTCAGTATCATGTCCTGATGTAGTGACAAAAGAGCTTCAGGGTTCAGGAGGCTCCACATTCCCAGCTCAGTCATCTGGTTTGGGGAACATCATTCAACTCTTCTAAGCCTCAGTTTCCTCATTTGAGAACCAAAATGACAGCTCTGTAGCATTATCATGAAGAAATATAGAATTATGGAAAGAATCATTCCGCAGGCTGTAAATGGCATCCCTGAGGGTTGTGCAGTGCACAATCTAAGTGACCTTATGCTGCAGCCCTGATGATGAACGTAAAGCAGTTGGCATGTTGGAGATACCACCCCGTGCCTCCTTCTGTGTAAGCTTACCTATTAAACCATTGCCTTTAACTCTTTTCTTTGAACCTTCCTCCATACTGAGTACAGTGGATGTAAAAGCTGAGGAAGAACTGTGCCATCCCCAATCCATAAGGGTTCCTGCCTTAAAGGAACAAAAGTTTCTAGCAAGAAACAGCCCAAGCCCTGCTGCAATCCAGGACTAAACTGCATGAGGCAGGCTCCAAAGAGTGAAGCCACCTGACAGCAGGAAGAACAGAAAGAAGGCCAGGAACAGCAGGGGCATCTTGCCAACAGGAGGGTCACTGGGGATGACCCTGACTTGACATGAGTCAAACGAAGGAGGGGAGAAGTGGCTGTGCCTGCAAAGGTGAGAAGGGCACGCTTCAGAAAATAGGGTCATGCTATCTCTTCTGGCTGCCGTCTTGGGTGTGCCCAGGAGTGTGACCCCACCCAAGAGTGGGGATGAAGGTGAGGTCCAGGAGAGGCTCTGGGGACTGGCCCCTTGTCCCCTGTCCCGTAGCAGTCAGTTAATCCACTTCAAATAGGGCAACTCGGAGAGAATCCCAAGTGACACCATTTTTCTATTACCCTTCATTACAGCCACTTAGATCTTTTATTTTATTACAAACATTCTTTAGCCCAGTCACGGGCTGATCTCCTAATTGGAACTGCTGCCTCCGCCCCCACCCAGATCAAAGCCACCCTATTTGTTTGTGGAGGATGGAGGATGAACTGTCCTGCCGGCCTTTGAACATGAAGGCCCCTTTGTCTTCCAGCTGAAGTCATCCCTGGCACCAGGCAGGGAGGAGGCTTCCGGGAGGGGCTCTGGGGGGCAGGAATTCTGCAGCCCAGTTGGAGGCTTGAACCAGAGCTTGAGTGGGGAACAGCTTTCAAAGGCTCCAAACCTCCCTGCCTACCTCTGAAGAGGGGTCTCAAACTGGCAGCCCCAGGGTATGTCTTATTTGACCCCGATGATGATGTTTTATTTAAATACTAATTCAAATATTAAAAGATTTTAAAAGATTGAAAAAATAAATCAGATACTTAAATATTTCTTAAAGAAATAGATTATTTCCTTTCTGATTTCTCCTTAAAAATCAGAACATCTGGCAATAGTGGCTCTCTAGGGAGAGAATGAGCTAACCAGTTTTCTAAAGGTTTTTTCTAATCCTTGGGATATTTGAATTTTCAATCCTATTCAGCCTTTTTTTTTTTTTTTTAACTGTTGCTGTGAACTATTGTTTCCCTTGAAATTCCTGCTTTCATATCCTGGGCCCACCAGAACCTCACCCCTGCCACTGGAGACAGAGGGAGGCAGGTGGAGAAATGACTGTGCCCATTTTACAAATGGGAAAATTGAGGCCCTGGGGCATTCAAATAGTTGGCCTGAGGTCACACAGAGGTTAGTGATAGATTCAAGAAGCAAGAAGAACAAAACAAAAGGAATTAGCACATATTTGTCCTCTCTTATTTTGATATTATGGTCAAGAAAAGAAAAGCACAACAAAGCTACCTTCCCATGACCCAGAGATGCTTGACAAGGGATCTATTATATGTAAGGGGCTGAGTAGGCATTACCTACTCTACACAAAAATCCTACAAGGTGAGTTATATTTTCTACATTTTACAATTGAGAAAACTAAGGCTTTGGATGCTCAAGGACCTGCCAAGGTTATACAGTGGGGCCCACAAAAATACTTTTGCAAGAGCTGAAGAATCCAGGTGAATGACTACAGCACCTGCGTGGTACACAGAAATAAGAAAAGGCACATTGAAGAGTGCAGGAAGGACAGTTTCACATTACCCATATCACCCCTTGCCAAGCTTGGGCAGCAGAGTACAGACAGGGATACCTTCCACGTGGCAGAAGGAAAAAGAAAGGAGTACCTGACTTCATCAGAGACCCAACACCAGACCCGTCCCAGTGAACCACAATGCCAGGACAGCCCCTGTGAACCCAGGTCACCCTCATGTCCCCAGGCTTCAGTCCCACCCCAGCAGACCCAGTCTCCAGGCCTGCCATGGCACAAAGCCAGTACTCATAGACACAGGCTCCAAGCCAGCCCCTGTGGCCCTCTGCTCCAAGCCTGGACTGGCTCAAAGCCTGGGCCAACACCAGGCTGGCCCCTGTAGACCCAGGCTCCAGGCCTGCCCAAGCACCAGGCCTGCCCCTGTGGCCCAAGCTCTAGATTGGCCCCAATGCCAGCCAGGCCTGTGTCCGTAAACTCCAGCACTGGAGTGGCCCCCATGGACCCAGGACCGTCCAGCCCCACAGACCTAGGCTCTAGGCCCACCCCATTGGACCCTAGCACCAAGCCAGCCTCTGCAGCTCAGGACTAGGCCCATTCTCATAGACCCAGGCACTAGGCCCACCCCAACACCAGGCTGTTCCCCCTGAACTCCAGCTTAAGTCCTGCCCCAGTACCAGGTTGGCCCCTGTGGTCCCAAGTGCTAGGCTCTACCCTAGTGGACCTTGGCACCAGGCCAGTTCCTCAGGACCAAGCCCATCATATAACCAGGCTGGCCCTCACAGACTCGGGCTCCAGGCCCACCCACCCACAGACTTAGGGACCAGACCAGCCTGCCTGAGGACTCCAGCAGCAAGCCTGCCCACAGACCCCACCAGACAGCCTGCCCAGAATGTCTGTATAGGCTGACTGGTGAAGGGCTTTCCCTGCCAAAGCCAGTCTGTAAAAACTTGAAGAGGTGCCTAACTCTTCAAATGTTCATACACCAATGCAAGACTACAAAAATCACAAATAATCATGAAAATATGACACCACCAAAGGAGCACAATAAAACATCAGTAACCAACTCCAAAGAAATGGAGATCTACAAACTGTCTGACAAGTAATTCAAAATATTTTCTTCAAGAAGCTCAGTGAGCCACAGAGAACACAGATATATGACTAAATAACATATGAAAAAATAACAAATGAACAAAATGAGTTCAACAAGGATATAGAAACTAAAATAAAGAGCCAAACAGAAATTCTGAAAGTGAAGGACACATGACTAAACTGAAGAATTCTATAGAGAGCTTAAACAACAGACTCAATCAAGCAGAAGAATCAGTGAGCTTGAAGACAGGTCATTTTAAATTATCCAGTCAGAGGAACAGAAAGAAAAGATAGTGAAAACAGTGAAGAAAGTATACATGAATTATGGGACACCATCAAGCAAGCTAATATTTACATCATAGGATAACCAGAAGAAGCAGAGAAAGAGAAAGGGACTGAAAACTTATTTAAAGAAATACAGAAAACTTCCCAAATCTGAATAGGAAAAAGAACAGCCAGAGCCATGAAGCCTAGAAAGCCCCAAATCAATTAACTATAAGTAGATCTTTACCAAGACACATAATCAAATTCTCAAAAGACAAGACAAAGAATTTTGAAAGCAGTGAAAGAAAAGTGACTTGACTCATCACATACAAGGAAATCTCCAAAAGACCATCAGCAGATTTCTAAGTAAGGCAGGTGAGAAAGCAAGGTTTCTAAGCAGAAACTTTGCAGGGCAGGTGAGAGAGGGATGATATATTAAAAGTGCTGAAAGAAAAAGCTAGCCACAAGAATACTATATCCAGCAAAGGTGCCCTTGAGAAATAAGAAGAGAAAAAGACCTTTCTAGACAAATAAAAGTTGTGGGAATTCATCACCATTAAACCTGCCTCACCAGAAAATACTAAGGAGAGTTCTCTAAGTTGAAATTAAAGGATGCTAACTAACAACATGAAAACATATGAAACTATAAAACTCACTGTAAAGGTAAGAATATAGTCAAAGTCAGAATACTCTAGTACTATAATGATGGTGTGTAAAATACTTTTAACTCTAGTATAAAAGAAGACAAAGCATTAAAAATAACTATAGCTACAATAATTTGTTACTGCATACATAATACATAAAATATGTAAATTGTGAAATCAATAACATAAAATGTGGTGGAGAGAATTTAAAGTGTAGAGTTATTAACACAGTCAAATTTAAGTTATTGGCTTAAATTAGGATGCTGTAACTATAAGATGTTTTATGTAAACCTCATAATAACCACAAAGAAAAACCTATAGTAAATACACAAAAGACAAAGAGAAAGAAATCAAAGCATACCACTACAAAAATTTCTCAAATCACAAAGGAAGACAGCAAGAGAGGAAGAAAGGAACAAAGAAACTACAAAACAGTCATAAAACAACTAACAAAATGGCAATAGTAAGTCTTTACCTCTAAGTAATTACTTTAAATGTAAAAGGTTTAAATCTTCCAATCAAAAGACATAGAGGGGATGAATGGATTTAAAAACTAAGATCCAACTATATGCTTCCTATGAAAGACTCACTTTAGCTTTAGGGACACACATAGGCTGAAAATGAAGGAATGGAAAAAGACATTCCATGCAAATAGTAACCAAAAAAAGCAGGGGTGGCTATACTTATATCAAACAAAATAGAACTAAGTCAAAAACCATCACAAAAGATAAAGAAGGTCATTACATAATGATAAAGGGGTCAATTTATTAAAAGGATATAACAATTATAAATATACATGCACCCAACATTAGAATACCTGAATACATAAAGCAAATATTAACAGAACTGAAGAGAGAAATAGACGACAATACAGTAACAGTAGGAGACTTCCATACCCCACCTTTAACAATGGATCGATCATCCAGACAGAAAATCAATAAGGAAACCACAGACTTGAACAACTCTACAGACCAAATGTACCTAACAGACATATAGAGAACATTCCATCCAATAGTTGCAGAATAAACACTTTTCAAGAACACATGGAACATTCTCCAGGATAGAGGCTATGTTAGATCACAGAACAAGTCTTCACAAATTTATAAAAATCAAAATCATATCAAGCATCTTTTCCAACCACAATGCTATGAAACTAAAAATCAATAACAGGAAGAAAAAGCAGTTCTAAGACGGAAGTTTATAGTGATAAACACCTACATTAAGAAAAAAGAAAAATCTCAAATAAACAACCTAACTTCATACCTCAAGGGACTAGAAAAAATAAATAAATCCAAAGTTAGCAGAAGGAAGGAAATAATAAATATCAGGGCAGATCACCATGGGCCTACCAGGTGCAGGGTGGAAGCTGGAATGGGACCTATGCAAGATGTAGGATCTGGAGAAGGATCTAGAATCTGGTGTGGAAGCCAGAACAGGATCCAGAGCAGGAGCCATGGCATCATCTGGGCTGTGTCCATTGCCGCTGCTCCTGCTGCTGGTGGGCACTGCATAAGTCAGCCTCAAGTTCTGCTCAGGTTAGTCCTTTCACCAACCCTTGTCAGGGTGCAGGACATACCCCCAGCCTCACAAGTTCCTGGCCCCATCACATCATCTGGGCTGTGTCCATTGCCGCTGCTCCTGCTGCTGGTGGGCACTGCATAAGTCAGCATCAAGTTCTGCTCAGGTTAGTCCTTTCACCAACCCTTGTCAGGGTGCAGGACATACCCCCAGCCTCACAAGTTCCTGGCCCCATCAGATCTTATGCCAGCATCACCAGGAACCAGCACTTCCCCCAGTACTGCAGCTCCTGCCGGGCCCACAGCAGCACCAATGCCATGACAATTCAGATCAACACTGAGAGGAAGGGCAGGGCACACGGCCCTCCACCCTGCTGTTGGTGCAGCATATCATCGACTGTGGCAACACAGGCTCCTGCAAGGGAGGCCACAATCTGCCAGTCTGGAAGTATGCCCACCAGCACGGCATCCCCAGCGAGACCTGCAACAAGTACCAGGCCAAGGACCAGGAGTGTAACAAGTTTAACCAATATGGGACATTCACCAAACTCAAAGAGTGCCATGCCATCCAGAACCACACTCTCTGGAAAGTGGGCAACTATGGCTCCCGGTCTGCAAGGAAAAAGATGATGTCAGAAATTTACACAAATGGTCCCATCAGCTGTGATATAATGGCAACAGAAAGCCTGGCTAACTACACTGGAGGCATCTGTGCCAATACAGTGACAGGACCTACATAAACCATGTCATTTCCATAGGTGGGTGGGGTTCAGCAATGGGACTGAGTACTGGATTGTTTGGAATTCATGCGTGAACCATGGGACAAGAGAGGCCAGATGAGGATAATGACCAGCACTTATAAGTACGGGAAGGGTATGAGTTACAACCTTGCTGTTCAGGAGAACTGTACATTTGGGGACCCCATCATTTAAGGGGGATATCTCTGGAAGAGCAGTTTTTTTAAGAAATTATATCATGAACCATAACCAGAAGGGATCCTACTATTATGTGCACCAGGAATTGGTTGGCAGGAACTGGGGTGACTGTTGCATATCAATATTAGATGGCTGGTAGCAGCACTAAACACCTGGCCTGGAAGGGGTGCCTGTAAATATGAGAACCAACGTGATACTGGCTGAAAGAGCATTCCCGACAGAAGAGTTGAAAATGGAATGATTTAAACACCTGCACAGGACGCACCACCTCCTCAATGACTGCAGTCAACTACCTGGTGAAGAAGTGATCTGCAAGACAGGAAATCATCTTCAGCAGAGGGCTTGGTATTTTGTATTAGGCAACTGTGGTCTATAACACTGATGCTGGAGGTAGAGTCTGGGCAGGGGGGTGGCCAATAGCCAGCAACCCACCCTATCCTCTTACCAGGTTCTTGACTCTGCCACAGGAAAGTATTCAAGGGCAGAGTCACAGTAGACAGTGAGAACAAGTTTAATAAAATAGGAAATACATGTTCCACAGAGACAGTGCAGCAAAGCTCCAGAGACTGAGCAGGGCCCATACCAAGTTTAACACAAAAGTAAGTTCAATACAAACATCAAGTCTAACACAAAAGCAAGAAATACACACTTTAAGTTCAGTACAGAGTACAGGCTGGCTCAACAGAATGAGCAGCCCCTTGCTGAAAGTAAGTTTGATGCAAAGTAAAATCTACACACCTCAGCCAGTGAAGTGCAGCTGCCTCCGGGAAAGTGAGCAACAATCCCGCCTTCTGCTAGGATTTGGCTTTTATAATTTCTCTATCTAATGCATATTCAATTAAGGGGGTGGCTCCCAGTTATGTCACATTTAGATTTGCACATGCTCAGTCGGTCTCTTCCTGGAGCATGTTCATTGGTCAGACCCTATCACAAGCATATTCAATAGTCTGTGCTTTCTATTGAGCATGCCCAGCCACCAGATTTGCATAAGCCAGCCCCTCCTGGTCTCATTTTCCCCCAATTGGTGCTGAAAATAGGCCTACCTGGCAACAGTAACTTTCCTCCAGGGGAGAGCCCAGAGGAGGGGGCCTGAGACCTCAGGAAGTGGCTGGAAACCCAGAGGCATGTCCTGAAACCTGAACCCAGGGAAATTGAGCACCTCCTATATCAATACAGCATTTAAGAGGTAAAATAGTTCAGGCTTATCACCAGTTCTTAGGTCACCTTGGAATCAAGGAGAGTGGGGGGAGAAAGATTGCAATTTTGAATTGCCCAAGTGAATAAAATACCCCACCTCACAAGAGAAAAAAAAATCAGGGCAGAAATAAATGAAATAGATTACAGAAACACTAGAAAAGATCAGTGAAACTAAGAGTTGGTTTTTTAAATAGATAAACAGAACTGACAAACCTTTAGCTAGACAAATGAAGAAAAAAGAGAGAAGAATAAAAATAAAATTATAAATGAAAGAGGAGACATTATGACTGATACCACAGAAATACAAAGGATCCTAAGACACTACCATGAACAATTATATACCATCAAATTGTATAATCTAGAAGAAATGGATAAATTCCTAGAAATATACAATCTGCCAAGACTGAATCATGAAGAAATATAAAATCTAAATAGACTAATAACAAGTAAGGAGATTGAATCAGTAATCAAAAACCTTGCAAAAAAGAAAAGCCCAGGATCTGATGCCTTTGCTGGTTAGTTCTACCAAATATTTAAAGAAGAATTAATGCCAATCCTTTTGCAACTCTTCCAAAAAATTGAAGAGGAGAGAACACTTTTAAACTCGTTTTACAAGGCCAGCATTACCCCAATACCAAAGCCAGACAAAGATACTACAAGATAAGAAAATTACAGGCCAATAGCCCTGATAAACATAGATGCAAAAATTATCAACAAAATACTAGCAAAAAAAATTCAACAGCACATTAAAAAGATTATACACCATGATCAAACGAGACTTATTCCTGGGATTTAAGGCTGGTTCAACATACACAAATCAATAAATGTGATATACCACATTAACAGAATAAAGGATAAAAATCATATGACCATCTCAATAGATGGCAGAAAAAGCAATTGACAAAATGCAACATTCTTTTATGATTAAAAATCTCAATAAATTAGGTATAGAAGAAATGTACCTCAACAAAATAAAGGCCATACATGACAAACGTACAGCTAACATTAAACTCAATCACAAAGAGCTAAAAGCTCTTCCTTTAAGATCAGGAACAAGACAAGGATGCTCACTCTCACCACTTCTATTCAAAATAGTACTGGCAGCCCTAGCCAAAACAATTAGGCAAGAAAAAGAAACAAAAGCCATCCAAATCAAAAAAGAAGAAGTAAAATGTCTCTGTTTGTAGGCAACAAGATCTTACATATAGAAAACTCTAAAAAGACTGTACAAAACAGTTAGAACTAATAAACAAATTTAGTAAAGTCGCAGGAAACAAAATCAACATACAAAAATCAGTTGCATTTCTCTACACAAAGCAACAAATTACCTGAAAAAAGAAATCAAGAAAACAATCTCATTTGCAACAGCATGAAAAAAAATAATTAAATAAAATACATAGAATTGAATTTAACCAAGGAAGTGAAAGATCTGTACGCTAAAAACTATAAAACACTGATGAAAGAAACTGAAGAATATGCCAGTAAATGGAAAGATATCCTGTATTCTTGGATTAGAAGAATTAATTTTGTTAAAATATCCATATGACCCAAATTGAACTATAGATTTAATGCAATTCCTATCAAAATTCCAGTGGTATTTTTCACAGAAATAGAAAAACAATTCTAAAATGCATATGGAACCACAAAATACCCTGAATAGCCAAAGCAATCTTGAGCAAGAAAAACAAAGCTGGAGGCATCACAGTACCTGATTTCAAAATACAGTACAAAGCTATAGTATAGTAGTCCCCTCCTATCCGTGGGAGATACATTCCAAGACCCCCAATTGATGACTAAGACTATAAATAGTACTGAGCCTGACTGCCATCAATTGGAACATATTTCTGTTCATGTTTTCACCCTCAAATTTTTCTATCTTATCTAAGCTCTTACCATGCACTGTGGCCATAACTTCTGCAGTCTTAGGTGCAACAGCAAAACTAACATGAATTTTTTTTTTTCTTCTTCACAATTTCACAGAAGATTCGTTCTTACTGTAGATCTTAGCAACCTCAGCATAGATTATGTTTCTTTCCTTATGAAGTCAAGAACTTACACCTTTTCACTTAAAAGAAACACTTTCTGGCTTCTCTCTGGCATATCTGGATTGCCAGCTTCGGTACTCTTGAACTTCAGGGCCATTATCAAGTATAATAAGGGTTAATTGAATGCAAGCACTGGGATACCATGACAGTAGATCTGATAACCGAGACAACTACTAAGTGACTGACAGGCGTGTGGCGACTACGGCACAGACACACTGCACAAAGGGATGATTCACACCCCAGGCAGGACTGAGCAGGATGGCACCAGATTTCATCACACATATAGGGATGGCCGGTTGCTCACTTGGGAGAGCGTGGTGCTGACAACACCAAGTCAATAGTTAAGATCCCCTTTACCAGTCATCTTTTTATAAAAAAAAATAAAAAATAAAACTATCTCTGCACTCATCATTGGATGGAAAGACAGCCTCATTCAAGCCTGGGTTATAGTGCTGACTACACTGGTTTGTATGGTAGTCCCCCTGATTCACGGGGGATGCATTCCAAGACCCCCAGTGGTTGCCTGAAATCGCAGATAGTACCGAACCCTATGTATACTATGCATGTTTTTTTTTTCTTCTTCACAATTTCACAGAAGATTCGTTCTTACTGTAGATCTTAGCAACCTCAGCATAGATTATGTTTCTTTCCTTATGAAGTCAAGAACTTACACCTTTTCACTTAAAAGAAACACTTTCTGGCTTCTCTCTGGCATATCTGGATTGCCAGCTTCGGTACTCTTGAACTTCAGGGCCATTATCAAGTATAATAAGGGTTAATTGAATGCAAGCACTGGGATACCATGACAGTAGATCTGATAACCGAGACAACTACTAAGTGACTGACAGGCGTGTGGCGACTACGGCACAGACACACTGCACAAAGGGATGATTCACACCCCAGGCAGGACTGAGCAGGATGGCACCAGATTTCATCACATATTCAGAATGGCGCACAAATTAAAAACTTATAAATTATTTATTTCTGGAATTTTTCATTTAATATTTTCAGATTTCAGTTGATCACAAGTAACTGAAAACTTGGAAAGCGAAATCATGAACAAGGGGGGACTACTATAATCAAACAGTATGATACTGGCATAAAAAAGACATATAGACCAATGGAACAGAACAGAGAGCCTCCAAATAAGTCCACAAGTTTACAGTCAATAGATCTTTGACTAAAGTGCCAAGAGCACAAAAAGGGGAAAAGACAGCCTCTTCAATAAATGGTGTTTGAAAAGCTGTATATCCACATGCAGAAGAATGAAATTGGGTCTTTTATCTCACACCACATACAAAAATCAATTCAAAATAGATTAAAGATTCAAATATAAAACCTAAAACTATAAAACTACTAGAAGAAAACATAGAAAAAAATGCTTCTTGACACTGGTCTGAGCAATGATTTTTTGGATATGACCCCCAAAGCACAGGCAACGAAAACAAAAATAGACAAATGGGATTGTATCAAACTAAAGTTTCTGCACAGCAAAGGAAACAATCAACAGAGTAAAGAGACAACTTATGGAATGGGAGAAAATATTTGCAAACTGTACATATGTTAATGGGTTAATATCCAGAATACATATAAGGAACTCAAACAACTCAATAGCAAGAAAATGAATAACCCAATTAAAAAATGGACAAAGAACCTGAATAGACATTTCTCAAAAGAAGGCATACAAATGGCCAACAGATATATGAAAAAACGCTCAACATCACTAACCAGGGAAATGCAGATCAAAGCACAATGAGATATCACCTCACACCTGTTAGAACAGCTATAATCAAAAAGGCAAAAGATAACAAGTGTTGGCAAGAATGTGGAGAAAAGGAAACCCTTGTGCATTGTTGGTGAGAATGTAAATTGGTACAGCCAATATGGAAAACATTATGGCTCTTTCTCAAAAAATTAAAAATAGAACTATTATATGATTCAGCAATCCCACTTCTCGGTATATATCTGAACGAAGTAAACAAAATTAGTCTCGAAGAGACATCTGCACTCTCTTGTTCATTGCAGCATTATTCACCATAGCCAAGATATGGAACCAGCCTAAGTGTGCAATGATAGATACCTGGATAAAGAAAATTTAATACGCATATACACACACACAATAAAATATTATTCAGCTTCAAAGAAGCAAATTCAGTCATTTGCAACATCATGGATGAACCTAGCGGACATTATGCTACGTGAGATAAGCCAGGCACAGAAAGACAAATACTGCATGATCTCACTTATGTGTGGAATCTTAAAAAGTTAAACTCAGAGAAGTAGAGAGTAGAATGGAGGTTTCCAGGTCTGGGATGGGGAGGACGGGTGAGAAAAAATGGTCAAAAGGTACGAACTTTCAGTTATGCAGAATGAATTAGTTCTAGAGATCTAATGTACAGCACGATGACCATAGTTAATAAAACCATATCGTGTAATTGAAATTTACTAAGAGAGTAGATCTTAAAGTTCTCACTACACACACACACACACACACACACACACACAAGTAACTGTGTGAGGTGACAGTATGTTAATTAGCTTGTACTAAGAGAGTAGATCTTAAAGTTCTCACTACACACACACACACACACACACACACACACACACGTACACACACACACAAGTAACTGTGCGAGGTGACAGTATGTTAATTAGCTTCATTGTGATAATCATTTCACAACGCATATGTATATCAAAACATCATACTGAATACCACAAATATCTAAAATTTTTACTTGTCAATTATACCTCAGTAAAGCTGGAAAAAATGCAAAATAAATACATAATAAAACCAAATTAAACATGACTCCAAGCACCCTCCCAGCAGCCTGACTAGAAGTTTGTTCCTGGTCACTGTGGAGAGGTCCCCATCCCACAGCAGAACCAGACATCCACACAGGGGCCCTCGGAGGCTGCAGCTGTGATGCCTCCAGCAGCACCAGGGTATAGGATCTTTGCTAAGGTCTGGGGCCTCATTCCAGCCACCCCAGGTGTAGCCATTTCCTTCAGAGGGACTAACACACTCCTCTCCCCAGGTACTGTCCTGTTACTTTAGTAATCACAGAACCCGCACACCCTTTTCCACTCTCGGGGACTTTAATTTTCCTCTCATCACCTCCTCCCCCTAAATCAGCCTCCCCCACTCAGTCATGCTCCTCCTCCTCCCCTCGGGATGATCTAATACAGTGCTCCTCAAAGTCGTGGTCCTGCACAGCAGCATCAGCCTCACCTGGGAATTTGTTAGAAATGCAAATTCTTGGCCTTCTCCTAAGACCTACTGAATCAGACGCTCTGGGGGTGGAGCTCAGCTATCTGTGTTTTAACAAGACTTCCAGGAGATTCTGATGTAAGTTAAGTCTGAAAGCCACTGGTCCAGTGTAATCCCCACAGTGAAATTATACTTTTAAAACCAAAAGCCAAGAAGGGGGTTTGTCTTGAGACAACTGCGGGTTCTGGTCTCTGCTACATAACATCTTCCTTCCTGAAGAACAAACAACAAGTACCACAACCCTTGGCTAGGGAGAGACAAAGGACCCGGTTGGTGTGGATGGCAGCATGGGTTGTGCACTGCACAATTCTAGGGGCTGTCATCCACATAAACCACCATGTGAATAGCACAACATGGGGAAATGGGTGGGAACATCAAGGAAGCAAGGGACATAAAGAGGGCTCTTGTGGGCATTGATGTAAGTGGGTTTGGGGGATTCAGTCCCCAGCAAGGGGCCATTAGAAACATGGGAAGAAAAACTGCAAAACCTGAACTCAGCCCCAGGGGGCGCTGTATATGTGGACTCCACACATCACAGGTCAAAGGCAGAATGCATTATTCAGAGGGGTCTCAAACTCAAATGCCTACAGGAGCCAGGCTGGCATGTAAAGAGGCAGAAGACTGGAGGACACAGCCCTTGTAAAGATGCAAACACTACCCAACTCCTGCTGTTGTTGTCACACCAGATACTGAGCTCAACTTTGTAAGATCTTCCTTTTTAAAAACAAACAAAAACAGAAACCCATATGTTTACATGAAATCTCCTGGAATCTCTTTAAATATTTTAAATAGATTCTGATTTTTAAAAACACTTCAGGGCCGGCCCGGTGGCGCACTCGGTAGAGTGCGGCGCTTGGGAGCGCGGTGGCACTCCCGCCGAGGGTTTGGATCCCATATAGAGACCGGTCTGCTCACTGGTTGAGCACAGTGCGGGTGCGACACTGAGGGTTGCGATCCTGTTACCGGTCACAAAAAAAGACAAAAAGGAAAAAAAATCCCACTTCATATTGTATCCAGAATATATCAATTACTCTTAAAACCCAATTAAAAATAAAATAAGCAAAAGAATTGGAATCTTAACCAAAGAAGACATACAGATGGCAAATAAGCACATGAAAAGATATTCAACATCTTTGATGCAATTTAAAACCATAATAAGGTAACACTATATACCTATTAGGATGGCTAAATTTTTTTTTTTAATGATAATACCAAGCGCTGGTGAATATGTGGAGGAACTGGAACTCTCTTACATTGGTAGTGGTAATCCAAAATCGTTCCACCACATTGATGACCTCACAAAGTTAAACATCCTCTTACTATGTGACCCAGCAATCCCACTCCTAGGTATTTACCCAAGAGAAATGAAAATTTATGTTCACACAAAAATCTGTTTGTAAATGTTTATAATGGCTTAATTCATAATGACCAAAAACTAGAAACAATCTCAATGTCCCTCATGTGGGGAATGGATACACAAATCGTGGTATGTCTGCGACAGAACACTGATCAGCAATAAAAAAAAGAACAAACTCCCTATACATTCTATGCAACTGCTGAATTTCAGTGCACTCTGCTGAGTTAAAGAGCTCTGGCTCAAAAGACTCCATAATGTAGAATTTCATTTTTAAGATATTCTGGAAAAGATGATACTATAGGGACAGAAAACAGAACGGTAGTTACCACAGGTTGGGGATGGGAGCAGGGATTGACCAAAAGGGACATGGGGGGGCGTTTGGAGGATTGATAGAAGTGATCTGTGTGTTGATTATGGTGGTGATCTGTAAAATTCACAGAACTGTACACTAAAAAGGGTGAATTTTACTGCATGTAAATTATATAATAAAATTATACCTTAAAAAAAATAAAATAAAATAAAAACCACCCTGTTGGCCAAACAACACAGCACTACCAGTGGAGTCCAGCCTGTGGATGGGCTGTGCTGGGCCTCCCGAAGGACAGAGAGAAGGATGGAAAGACGCCGCCCTGGCCTCAAGGAGCAGAGTGGCAGAGAGGCTTAACCTTGTTCCTCAGTGACTGCTGCTTTTCTGTTTTCCACTTGGGGTTACTCGTAAGATGCCACTTGAAGCAAACAAAGACTTCCTTATCTAAAATTTTTTGGAAAAGAAAAGTGTCCTGTAAACAAAGGTGGACTTAAGGATAAAGACTCCAATGTGAGCCCACCTCTGCCTCTACTCCCTGTGTGATCTTGGGTGAGCCTCCCAGGTATTCCTGGGAGCTTCCAGGTGAGAGAAACCCCAGAGCTCCTAGAGGCCCCACCCTCTTGAGGGTGAGGCAAGAGTAGTTTAAGTCTCCTCTGACCTCACAGACCTGGCAGGAAGGTAGAAATACCCTATGGGTAACCTCAAGACTCAGACTCAGTAAGGAAACTGAGGGCCGCCCAGTTTGAGGGCAGGGCTGCTATGACATCAGCCCTAAACCGCATCAGCAGTGGTACCTCCCCTCCTCTGGGCTCCAGGCCTCCACATGCTTAGAACACTGGAGTTTGTAACAAGGAAATGCCCCAGCCTCCTGGTCCCCTTCCACTGGGGACCCCACAGAGCTGGTGGCAGCCCAATGCCTGCTCAGCCCCACGCCAGAGGGCACCCAGGCCCTGTCAAGGTGAGAGACAGGTCAGGGCCCTAGCCCCAGGCCTGGAGGATTCAGGGTAGATAGGTGCAGAACACCAGAGGAAAGAGATTTTGGCAATGTAGGCCTCAGTTTCCTCATCTGTAAAATGGGGATAAATAACATCAACATTACAGGGCTTTTGTAAGGCTTAAATGACTCTAATATGCCAGGAATATGGTCAGTGCACAGAGACGGTGGTTTCCTTGTTGAGACTCGCCCCACTCTCAGCAGCCATCAACTCAGATAACGAGTTGTCCAGATCCCAGGGAAGCTCTGCTCCTGCTCTCCTGAGCTGATGGTCCATGCCCAGAACTGGATGAAAGGGCTTTGCCCCAGCCACATCTTCTGAAAGGACAACCACAAAGAATTGAGTTAGGGTGGGGAGCCTGGCTGTCCTCCACGGAACATGGGGACAAAACACCAAGGACAGGGAGAGTGAGTGGACCTAAGAAGCTAAATGGAGGAGCCTGGAGGATGGAGAGGGGGTTATGGGGGCTCTGAAGGACAAGCCATAAACAGCCCTCTAAAATGTGCCCTTGCACACATTAGCCCTGGGTCCCACATCAGCTCCTTGGGGGACCATATTGATCCCCATTTTTCAGATGGACAAGCTGAGGCCCCACAGCACACACACACCTAATAAACGACTTACCAGGGACTCAAACCCAGGTCTCTAGAGTCACCTGGATTAAGGTCCCTGCTCTGCCATTAACTTATTAAGGGAGCTTAGGAAAGTCCTTGCTTCTGTCTGGGCCTCAGTTTCCCCATTTTGTTGATGACTGGAAGGCCGCCCAGGTGCTAAAGCCCCAGATTCTAGAACTGTGTGGCATTCCAGCACCAGCTTCCCCTCCATTCTGAGACTGGCTGCTCCTGCAGGGATTCCCCCTAACCCCCAGGCTGCCCTGACTGGGCAAACAGTGTCCAGACCTCCTGCCCCTGGGAGTTACCCCTGATCAAGTGCTCAGCTTTCTGGAAGAATGACCCCATTCTTCTCACACATCGCTGTCCCCAGCCACCCCACGCCACTTCCTCCTCCCTGCCCCTGCAGACAATGCTTCAGGCCCAGGCGGGACCCCCTGCTCCCTGCCCAACCCTCCCCCACACCCGACACATATGCACATTGAATCCCCCAGCCCTTCAGCACCAGGCATCTGCTACCCTTCTGCCTGCAGACAATGCTTCAGGCCCAGGCGGGACCCCCTGCTCCCTGCCCAACCCTCCCCCACACTGGACACATATGCACATTGAATCCCCCAGCCCTTCAGCACCAGGCATCTGCTACCCTTCTGGAGTCTGTGACAGCCAGGGCAGGGGCAGGCAGGCCTCCAGCCCCAGAGACCCCTGGGCCCCTGAATGCCCTCTAGGCCCCCCCAGGGTCTGCCCAGGTTGCTTGGAAAACCATTTCAGGTCATTTGAGACTACCGGGAGTCTTAGCTCTGTTTTGAGCTAAACAGCATGAAGAAACAAACCCCTGTCTGTCAAAGTCCATCAGGCCGAGTTCTCCTGCAGGCCTGGGAGTCGGCTGTATACTTCTCCAGGGGTTTGCTCTTCTGTGCTGCTTTTTTATTCAGCTCCACAAATATTTATCAAAGGAGCTGCTACTGGGCTGGCATTGGCATCCAGGGAGGTTGGTGGGGGGCAGGTACGCCATTCAGAGGAGAGAGGGGAACCCTGAGAGGGACCAGACTAGTCCCTGTCCCTGGGAAACTGGCTTTCTCAAAGCAAAGATGTCTGATATCTGTGCTATGAATGGCCTTCCCTGTAGCAGCCGATGGCGTCTTTCACTTCTAAGTGGTTCTAAGGATGGAAAGGAAAGACCGCAAATGCTATCAGTCATTTTCTTATGGGAGGAAGCCTTTCTCATTGTCCTTTCCTGGGTTTCCCAATTTAGTGCCATGAGCAATCATTACTTTTGAAATCGGAGAGCAAAGGTTTATGGGCTCATTTTTTTTTTAAATATGGAGATGATTTATAAGAGGTGGCTATAAACGCTATTCTGCTCATTGTAAAAATTCACACAATCATAAAAAACAGTGAAGAAAGTAAAAAAAAAAAATCACCCATAATCACTGATAGGCCAGGAAAAATCTTGTCCTTTTTCTGACCCACCACAATATAAGGCTAAAAGAAGTCTGGGGAACCAGAGTGCCTGGGGCTTGGCTGTGAACTTCCCCCCATAGTAGGGGTTCAGGTTGCACCTGCAGACTTGATCCTGGGCCAGTGGAGCTATGAGCATCGGCTTCCCTAAGCCTGTCCTCCCCGGAGCCACATCTCAGGGAGGCCGGGAGCTCCTGTCAAGAGAGGAGTTTAGCAAAGGCTGGTCCATGCACACACCTTCTCAGTGCGCTGGGAGGCAGAGGCGCCTAGACATTGGCTATCAGGCAACAGTCAAATGTCCCCCAAATTTGGCTTATCAATATGATATAGCCAACTTTTTTTTTTTTTTTAAAGATGACCGGTAAGGGGATCTTAACCCTTGACTTGGTGTTGTCAGCACCACGCTCACCCAGTGAGCCAACCGGCCATCCCTATATGGGATCCGAACCCATGGCTTTGGTGTTATCAGCACTGCACTCTCCCGAGTGAGCCACGGGCTGACCCGATATTGCCAACTTTTAAAATGTGCATTTTAGGCCAAGAAAGGACATTTAAAAAGAAAATCAGCAACTCTTCATTATCGCCAGGATTTCACAAAAGAACAGACATTTGAAAACCAAAAGTAAAAAAGACTCTCACAATGGAACACTTAAATGAAAAACTCCTCACCTGCCTTATTTCGCTGCGGAGGATTCAAGCTCTTAGATGAAGGGCTGCTGTTCAGAGCCAGGCTCTCCACTCTCCGGGCCTCAGTTTCCTCATTTGTCTACCATTATTCTCGCTTAAAAATTCTGAACCCCTTCATCTCCCTATCATTCCTCTTTCTTTTTTTTTCCAGTGATAAACAGCTTTGTCCTGATGGTCACTTTCTCACCTCTGTACCTAGCAGGCTGTTTGAAAGTGCCCACACCTAGAGGTACCAAGACAGTCAAAACCTAGGTGATGTAGCAGGGGGGTGAGGCTGGGGAGGGGATGGGGAGCAGGGCAGGGGCAATGCCACAGAGGCAGGCAGGTCTAGAAGGGGAGGTGGGAGGGAGGGAGGAAGGAGGAACACGGGGAAAGCCTCACCTGTCTCTGTGTGTTCTAGAAAGGGCATGTGGTGTCAAAGGGGGGCGGTGAGAACACATCCGAAGGTAGTCATTTTGGGGAGGGTCTTTCTGAGATAAAACCTATATCCCATCTGTCATGGGTTAGTTCACAGGAGGGGCCCCACTAGGAACCACACGTGGAGGGATGGAAGGAGAGAGCAGAGCCCCACAGCCCTGCCCTGCCCTCCCCAGCACCCACGGGGCCCAGGCACTTGTTCTGAAAGCCCCCCAGCGGGGGCCTGTCCTTCTAGGGCTGGGGACTCATTAGGAGCACATGATGGGAGCCAAGGAGGCCCCAGCACCTGCCTTCTCCTCCGGCACCCTCAAACCTCTCCCCAATGTGGCCCCTTCCCCATCTGCTAAATCCAACCACACCAATAGAGGAGGAGTAGTGGGTGATAGAAGTGAGGGCTGAGGCAGGTTTGGACCATCTCATTCAATCGTTCCTCACTCTACAGAGGGGGAAACTGAGGCCAGAGGAGGGAAGCCATCCATGTCAATAAATTCATGGCTGAGCTGAAACAACAATAATAATTTCATAAATAATAATAATAATAATAAAGGCTTGTTGAATTCCAGTCTCCTTTCTCTCACTCCAAGACTTAAGCTGAAAAATTGGATACTGAAGCTGATGAATTTTCAGGTCCTGTGGCCTTGGGTGGCCTGGGGAGAGGAACATCCCGGGTGCCTCTAAGGTCACCCCACACAGGCACCTTCACAACACGTGAAGCCCACTCAGGTGCACAGAGTCTGAGTGTCTGTGGACATTTTTAAGCAGTTATATTTTCTAGTCTTTCCAGCCCCTCAGCCCCACCCCCACCCCTCCCAGCACATGGATAACAGGAAACAGCCAAAGCTTCTTAACTTTTCTTTAATCTTCCCCTCTCTGGCAAACTGAAAAATCAAACGATAATTGTCTGGGTGATCTCATTATTGTCAACAAAATCCAAGCCTTGAAGTCCGAATCCACTGAAACGCTGACACATTAAACACAAAAGGAAACTATGCTTGCACGTTGTTCAATAAATAAATAAGGCTGGCGGGATCGCAGCGCAGGCCTGGCACACAGAGGGGCCAGGCTGTTTGAAATGCAAGGACAGCGAGATGACCACGGGGACTGAAGAACCACGGCATCTGGGGAAGACTAGGTCCAGGAGGTCAATGTCCAGTCCTTCCTGTCTGTATCGGGCTTGGCAGGAAACAGATGGCACCTTCCCAAGGGTAATTGAGGAGAGTTTAATGATGGGGCCACTTGCAGGGGGACAGGAACCAGAAAGGGCTGGTGAGGCACCCTGGGACTAGCAGCAGTGGGAAACCCTTACCACCACTTGGCATGAAAGACAAGGCACTGAGCAGTTTCCAGAATCCAGAGAGGGTGGCATTTGGAGATTGCCACCTGTAGGAGCTGTGACTTTTGGGGGAGGAACACCACGACTGCCAAACTGTGGCCTGGCAGGGAGAGGATCAGAGAATGGACAGCCAGACCTCTCTCTCCTACCCCCTTCTGATCTCCCTCCCAGTGGTACTGCCCCTTTGCCAAACCCTGCCAAACTGTGGCCTGGCAGGGAGAGGATCAGAGAATGGACAGCCAGACCTCTCTCTCCTGCCCCCTTCTGATCTCCTTCCCAGTGGTACTGCCCCTTTGCCAAACCGGAGCAAATGCCAGAGGGCAGGAGTAGGGATAGAGCTCCCCAGAGCCTGGAGCAGGGTCTGCAGGGGCAAACAGAGAACACCCAGTATCCCACGCATGGTGGGACGCCCCCCTCCACTGTGGACGTCTGGCGATGGGAAGCTCACCCCCGCCTCCACCTGCAAGCAGCCTGTCCAAGTGTGAGCATTCCAAATCTCTGTTCCTGGCGAAACCAAGTTCTGGCATTGGGGAGCAATCACATCCAGGGGCAGACCCTATTTGAATGTCAGGAGTGTGAGCCTGGGAAGGGCCAGGGCGGAGCTAGAGGACGGGCCTGCTGCATTGGTTGACGGGGGGTGAGGGGGTGGTAATCACAGAACTAAAGGTGCACCCCCATTTGTCATTTGCTCACCTTCTCTTTATGCCTCTCAATTTTGGTTTTTCTGCCACTTCATCAGAATCCTAATAGATGTCATAACAACATATTACCTATCATCTTTACGGAAAATGGGACACTTTGGGAGACTGAAGTGCAGTGAGGTGTCACTACCCCTACATCTTCCTTCTCACAGGAACAGACTGGGCTGCCCTGGAGGAGAGGGGGCAGCAACCCCACCAGCACCAGGCCAGCACTGCCTATGCACAGGGCTTGTCGTCTATGTGCCACAGATCTCCCTTTCTCTCACAGTCCCAGATGCACTGGTGGAGAGTACGGGTGTGGAGGGGACTGGAGACCAGGAGACCAGAGTCCTCACCTGCTTCTGACCCTTCCTGGTTGTGTGGCCCTTGACAAACCCTTCCCTGCTCTGGCTCTCAGTTTCCCAACTTATAAGGAAAAGGGACTCTGATCCTGATCTGGGCCAGCCCAAGACCCCAACATGGAGGAAGAGTCCCCTCCCCTCTCCACATAATCCCTCCCGTCCCAATTTCCTTCTATCCAAAAGGGGCAATGGCTGCTTCTACACTGAGAAGTTAAATCTTATTGTTTATTTGTGAGAAATTCCTGTGAGCACCCCGGATTTTTGCAAAGGGCTTCTCGTTGTATTTGTCGCATTTGGTGCGTTGCAAACAACACCCTCTGCTTTGCCTGTTCAGCCATAGCATGAGCAGAAGAGACGAGGGAGGACCCAGGCATCCCGGACCCACTCCTCAAGCCAGAGACTCTCCCTATCCCCTCCTTCCCTGCGTGGTGGCTGCATGACGTTGGCAGGTGAGCTCACCTCTCTGAGTCTCAGTTTCGATTGGGGTGTTCATAACAACCACAGGGGTGACGACACATAAAGCATTCAGCATGCAGCCTGGTACATGGTCAGTGTTCCATAAACAATGGGTTGTCACTGTCCTTTCTGTCCACAAGGAACTGCTGAGGCTCCAGCCTCATGTCCCACCCTCCTGGGAAGCTTGGTGCCATTGGATCTCCCCTGCAAAGCTGGCAGGTTCTGACACTTGCCTGTCAAGTCACTACATGGGCCCCATCGCTTGATTCCCTGTCTTCCCTCCCCACAGGCCCCAGGAGGATAATTGCTCATCAGAAGACTGTGGAAATGAGGCTGAAAAAGCCTTCTGTGAAATGCAAAGGACCTCATGCTTCTACGGAATTAAGAAAATATGGTGATCTTTTCATTTATATATGCCTTGTCACCTTGAACAGGTTCTAAACTCTTCAAGGATAGAAAATAAAGGTGGGAAACTAATGTTTGAGCACTGTGGTAGACATTACATGTGCTCCCCAACATCTCATTCAGTTTGTCTTCCTGCGCCTATAGAAAACCACAAGGGTACTTCAAAAAGTTCATGGAAAGATTCAAGATTCATATTATCTTTTTTTATTTTTTTTTGTCTTTTTTGTGACCGGCCGCACCGCACTCAGCCAGTGAGCGCACCGGTCATCCCTATATAGGATCCAAATCCGCGGTGGGAGTGCGGCTGCACTCCCAGCGCCGCACTCTCCCGAGTGCGCCACGGGCTCGGCCCCGTATTATCTTTTAATTCTATCTTTCTGTGAAATTTTTGAAGTACCCTTGATATATCCCAGCATCCTTGCTGTGAAGTGGAGCCATGTGGCTAGCTTTGGCCAGTTAATGGGGAGCAGAAATGTTCTGGCCAATTCTGTAGTTAATCACTTCCTCTGTCATGGTGAACATGGTGGCTTCCTATTGAAATGGTGGAGCCAGAATTTGATTTTCTGGATCATGTGCCACACGTGGAGAAAAGCTGCCCTGCCTACAGCAAACTTTATGGAAGTGGAAAATAAACGTCTGTTGTGATAAACCACTGAGCTTTCAGGGATGCTTGTCACTGTACCACAAACTCACCTGGACTGACTGGTACAAGCACTAACACAGGCAAGTGTTTTTATATGGATGATTATCTCATTTGATTCTCACCACAGCTCTAGAGCCTGGTATTATTATTATCTCGATTTTCCGGATGAGAAATGTGAGACTCAGACATATTAAACAATTGGCCCAAAGTCAATAAGAGGTAGACCCAAAGGAAGAGCCAGGTTTATTTTCCTCCTGAGCCCTAGATCTTAACAACTAGGTTCCAACACCCAGAAAGGGTGAACTTGGAAGGCAGGCGTGT
Organism: Galeopterus variegatus; assembly: GCF_000696425.1. Taxonomy (NCBI): domain Eukaryota; kingdom Metazoa; phylum Chordata; class Mammalia; order Dermoptera; family Cynocephalidae; genus Galeopterus; species Galeopterus variegatus. Next base: position 178,889 of record NW_007727761.1, on the reverse strand, counting down.
AAATGGCCAACTCAATGTAAAAATGTCCCCTGGTCAGCGTGGGGTCTTTGTTGAGTAAATTGTAAGCCTTCAAGTGTGGCCTTTCAGAGTCTGGGAAAAAATGTTCCCAGCTAAAAGTAGCTACACCAGAGGGTCCCAGCCAAAGTACAACTCTAGGTTGGCAGAATTCTTGGGTGGCTTGGAATTCCTGCTGGCCAGGGTTCCACTGGCATGGAAGTGTTTACACTCGCCTCAAATTAGTTCTCCCACGCCTTCCAGAGCCCCAGCCATATTTGGGATGGAAAAGGGAAAATGATTCCCAGAGGGGATGCAAAAACATCAGAAAAATTCCACAGGGGCCACGGCCTCTCCGTGTGGGCCAGGACTCTGGGCAGGCACATCCCTTGGTCCTTCACACCTGGACCCTGTGCCCAGCTGGGCAGCAGGACACAAATCCCCTCAGACACGAGTTCAGAAAGAAGGCATTTCTGGAAGGACTGTTTTATGGGTCAGTACAACTCCACAGCCGAATCAAGTATAAGAAATGAGAAAGTTTGGACTCACATATGTAATAAAACCACACACACACACACACACACACACACACACACACACACACACACACACACACACACACACACACAGACATGCACACACTCACACACACACATAGATGTGCACACACACAAGGGAATGATAGACACAGAATTCAGGATGGTGCTTATTTGTGGAGCAAAGAGAGAGGCAGTAGTCAGGGGGCCAGTTCAAGAGGAGCACACGTGGAGGAGTGACCACTGTTGGCAATATTCTAGATCTTGAGCGATGGGCTCACACGTGTTCATTATTTTAATAAGTATACCAGAGGCACGTCATGAATTGAGGCTTGTGATTAATCCAATTCTGTCTACGTAAGATCTATTTTTAAAGGGGAACTAAATAATGGCCAACACTTATACCCCATTTCCTGAGTACCAGGCACTATTTTAAGCCCTTCACACATACAAACACATTCATACCTCACGGCAGTTTCATGAGGTGGGTCTAATTCTGTGTCCATTTCACAGATGAGGAAAATGAGGCAGGAGCAGTGGAGCATCTTGCCCAGGGCTGCACATCTAGTAAGTGGCAGCAATCGGGCTTCAGAGACCTCCTTCTTACCTGCTGTACAATGAGAATGCTAATTATTCACACAACTACAGGACCAGAGACAGGGCTCCTGCAGGGTGGGTGAGTTCTCAGTTCAGTGACACCATGAACAGTACTGTCCTCACCCTGTCCACCTGTCCCCCCACCCTCGTAGTCATATTGTATTTGCAGCATTTTCAGGCAATCACATGCAATTAGGCAAAATGCAGCGTTTCCTCTCATGTGCCACGTTTCCTTGGTGAGGCAATCCTTTCCCACATCTTACTTTTCGGACTTCCCCTCTGGGCCATTGACCACTCTGAGTCCCAAGCTCAGACCCAAACCAATCCTTGGCAACCATAATGGGCTTAGAACATTTCTAATTCACCCCCTGAGACTGCAAGGACGGGCTGGAATGGCTGCTGGGGAGACAGTCAAGAATGTTTGCCTCTGTCACTGGCTGGGGCTCCCTTGCAAGGGCTAGGAGAGGAAGAGATGGGTGACCCACTGGACCATGAACTCCCTAGACAGAAACCATGTCTAAGTCCTGCTCCCCCTGACCCCCATGCCTAGTCAAGGCCCATCAAATGGTGGGCACCCAGCTGTACTGGACAGGTCAGTTCTGGGGCCTGCCATGCTCGTAGTCCACTGCTGAGGGGAGAGGGGACAGTCTGTTTCTGGAACCCAGGGGACTGATGTCTGTCCAATCCTACCTCTGGCCAGAAATTGGTCAAGAGTTGGTCACCTGACCTAAGGAAAGTTATGTCATAGACCAGCCAAGAGCCTGTGATACATCTTGATGCAAAGATCTCCCCATTCAGAATGGTGCTGGTTCAGTGGGTGTCTTAACCCAGATTGCCTAGAAAGCAGAGCCTGGGTCAAACGCACCTGCTAACACTTTGTTGGTACATACAATCCCAGAGAAACAAAAGTGAGTGGAATGGGAAGTGTGGCAGGGAAGGAAGACATAGTGGATTCTCCTGCAGAGCCAAAGGACGTACTCCTGAGCTCCTGGGAGTGCAGCTGGCAGGCAGCTCCCGCTGCCTGTCCTCTTTGGAATTGCTTCCCAGAGCAGCCCACCTAATGCCTGGGAAGCACAGGGCCATAGAGGCCCGACCCTCACACCAACTCAGAACAACTGTGGAGGGCCATCCCAGCTTCAGGGCTCCCCAACGAGACTATAGCATAACTCACTTCTCCCTCGGCCCAGTGCTGCCTCCATCCTGCCTTTCCACAGGCCATGACCCCAAGAGCACCCCCCAATAAACCTCTTGCATGCTAAGATCCATCACAGACACTGCTTCCCAGGAAACCCAGAGGGACGACTCAAGTGTAAGCATTTCCAAGCTGGTCCCAGCTTCCTAAGAAAATACAGCATGTTGACATCTCCGTGGGACAGCTCCACAGAGGACCCATGGAAACACTGCCTCTCAGAAGAGGCTGTTGAAGGAAGACAGGTGAGAAACATCCATCTCCTGACTCTGGCTTGTCCAGCTTTGCCTCACAGGGTGTTAACTTTCTTCCATGTGTCCCACGGCCCCTCCAGGCAGCTGCTGGGGAAGCCAGAAGCTCTGTCGCCCCAGTCAGATCAATCCCGAAGGCTGGAGCTGCTACTTCTCCCACCTGAGCAGGTACAGAGGAGACCGTGCCAAAACCCAAGTTTTGCCTCCCAGGAAAGACTGAGACAGCCTGAAGTGCTAAGAGATGTGGTGACAGTGACAGCAGCCAGGGCTTTCCAACCGTGGGAACAGCACGGCCATTGCTGAGGCCACTCTGGCTGGCAACAGAGCAAGGGGCAAGGGCCAGGAGCAGATCAGGCCATTTGGATCTGGTCAAGGTCTGGTATGCTGAGCCAGTCCAATTCTCCTCTCTGCACTGGGAAACATGAGGGGAGCATCTGTGAGGAGCGAGAACAGATGCGAAGAGGCCGTGAGGGAGCAGGAGCCATAGGAGCCCAGAGAGAGTGGGGCCTCGAGTTGGCAGAAGCTAGGAGAAGGCTGGAGTGCGGTGGGGAGACACCCCACAGCAGTGAGGGCTCTATCCGGCAGCAGAAGGGTCCCCTTCAGGATCTTGCATCTGAGCGGAGGAAGCCAAACTCCACACTGAGGGGACAGTGAAACAGCCCTGTGGGGACAATTTCCTGGCACTCTGAATGATCATCCCTATTCTCAGAGTCTCAGACGATTTTATCGAGGTTATTTGAGGGGCTCTATTCCTTGTGATGAGAACAGCTTTGTGCAAAGAAAGGGAGTCGCCCAGACTCCACTCCCTGCTTCTGGATCAATCCAGAAAGAGCCAGGCCCTGGATTTAGGTTGGGCAGTCAGGAAAGGAGTGTGGTGTGCAAAGTGTGGTGTGAAGCTATACACCCAAGTGCTGCTCCCGCTATTTTTTTTTTTTTAATTTTTATTTTAACATTTACTTGTACAGGTTTGTGGGTTACTGTGTGTTGTTTCAGCATATGCATCTACTGCACAATGTCACAAGAGGAGGCCCTGCAGCAACAAGGGCCAGGTAGGAGCAGGGATGACTGGAAGCCCAAGGATGAAGCCAACACCAGGTCAGGTAGAATGAGGAGACGGCTCAACCTGAGACCAGCCAGACCCAGGCCTCATCGCAGCCTTGAGCCTTTCCTCCTGCGTTTGTTCTTCCATCAACAATTACCCTTCCTTAGTACCAGTCTTACAGGGCCCTGCTAGGAGATTAACACCAAACTAGAAACAAACAAACCAATTAAAAACAGAGCAAAGGACTTGAATAGGCATTTCTCCAAAGATATACAAATGGCCAAGAACCACATGAAAAGATGCTCCTTATCACTAGTCCTTATGCAAATTAAAACTACAATGAGAAATCACACCCATTAGGATGGCCATTTTTTTTAAGAAAAGCAGAAAATAACAAGTATTAGCAAGGATATAATAAAATTGGAACCTTTGTACATTACTGTTGGTAAAATAACATGTTGCAGCTGCAGAGGAAGATGGTAAAGCAATGCCTCAAAAAAGTTAAACGTAGAATTATTGTATGATCCAGCAGTTCCACTTGGGGTAAATACACAAAAAAAGGAAAGCAGGGACTCAGACAGATCCTTGTACTCCCATGTTCATAGCAGCACTATTCATAATAGCCAAATAGTGGAAGCAACCCAAGTGTCCGTCGAGGAATGAATGGGGAAACAAAATGTGGTGCATACAATGGAATATTATTTAGCCTTAAAAAGGAAAGAAATTCTTATGCAGGCTACGTACAGCATAGATGAAGCCTGAAGACATTATGCTAAGTGAAATAAGCCAGACACAAAAAGACAAATACTGTGTGATTCACTTAAATGAGGTACCTAAAAGAGGCAAACTCATAGAGACAGTAGAATGGTTGTACTGTAAATTTTTAATAATTCATATTTTCCTGGTGCCTTGACATCTCCACAAGCAGGCTGTGAGCATCCTGCCCAGGCGACCATGTGCATCAGTGTGATAGGTCTAGTCCCTGCCACGGTTTCCCTCCTTCTTGCCTTCCCCTGACTGTGACCTAGTGACATTCAAATGCACCAATGAAATCCCCTCATGACTTTCGCTTGTGTACTTCATTGTGACCCCAAATAAAGGCACTTGCCGATGGGTCCCCTCTCTGTCTCTGCCTCTGTCTCTCTCTGTCTCTGTCTCTCTCTCTCTCATTTCCCCACCTGCTCCCACCTTCTTGGTTGAGCCTGCTCCCTTGTCATGTCTCCAGCATGGCCCCCTGAATTGCAGGCTGTAACTCCCTCTCTAGGACACGTGAGTGTAATAATCCTTTCATTTCATATGCCTCTCTGAGTGTAATCTCTGTGGCTGTGCTGGAGCGATCCTTAAAGACCCTCCGAGGGGGACTTACTCCTCCATTTACAACACGATGGTAGCTGCCTGAGGCTGGGGAGAGAGTTGAATGGGGAGTCGTTGTTTAATAGGTACAGAGTTTCAGTTGGGGAAGATGAGAAAGTTCTGGAGAGGGATGTGGTGGTAGTTGCCCAAAAAGGGGAATATATTTATGCCACAGAAGTGCACACTTAAAAATAGTTAAAATGGTAAATTTTATATGTGTATTTTACCACAATTTTTTTTAAAAACTAGATTACTTGTTTGGTCAGGTGTAAGAGCTTATAGGAATCTGTGAGACCGCTGGGACCCTCGTTCATTGTGTACATGAGGCTCTGTGGAGGAGGTGGCTTGTTCCAGTTACACAGGGATGACTTAGGTGTCCTGACACTCAGGCCTTCAGCACTGGCCTTTCCACTCAAGCCCTCTGTGTTCGGTGACCTGGTATCCCAGATTCATCTCTTCATGCAAGGCCCAGCTCTTCTGAGAGTCCCAGGACCCACCAAAGGATAACAGACCCACAGCCCCTCAAAGAGGACAGGCCTAGAGGACTCACAGCTCTGAGGACTAGGGAGGATTACAAAGACACAGTCTAAGCTTCACCAGAAGATTCCTTAAAGTGAAAATCCTTGGGAGTTCCCATTTTGTAATCCTAACAGACCCACAGCCCCTCAAAGAGGACAGGCCTAGAGGACTCACAGCTCTGAGGACTAGGGAGGATTACAAAGACACAGCCTAAGCTTCACCAGAAGATTCCTTAAAGTGAAAATCCTTGGGAGTTCCCATTTTGTAATCCTGAGCATAAATCCCTCATAGCAACTTGGCAGCAGTTCATTGAAGAGCTTCGTGGATTTCATCCTCTCTGTTTAAATCTGTTTCCATTTCTCTAGCCAAAAGCATCCAAGATTGCCTACTTTCACGGCCTATGTCAGAGCACCCCTCTGACATTTAGACAGAGATGGCAAAAATTTGGCATGTGCATCACCATGTCCCTTCCAGTGCCCATGGCAGACATCACTAATCAACCAAGAGTCTATTCCCCACTGAGCAAGATAAAGACCTCAGAATCATTATCAATACCACCTCCAGCTGTCCACTCATTCCGCACTGGAACTCACGATGAGATCTATTCGTCAAGTGTCATTAACGCTAATCTAACACACTCTGGGATGGGGGGAAATTTCTCTTCTCTTGGCCTCAGTTTTTTCACCTATAAAATAACTTTTTTGTCCCTGCCAGCTCTGTCATACAATGAACTCCATAATAGAACTGGACAACTCTATATTGTGGATAATGGAGGGAAATTCTGTCAGTTTCAAGAAAAATTCTATGGTGTTTTTAATATATTTTTTGGCAATAAATGTGCCCTCCTATTTTATTTACATCAGGGTGGGTCAGAACATGCTGGGTTCCAAGGACTTCGGGAGTCTGGCTGAGGACACCAGGTTCCCCATTTCTCGTGAAGTCAGACATTGGGATCTGACTGTGCTCCTGGCCAGTCAGGTCACCAATGCCCTCTGGGAGCCATTTCCCACTTTCTGGAAGGTCCCAGAGCCAAAATAATCCTAACCCTTCTTTTCGAGATGAAACACTACTGCCTGCCCTGCCCACCACCTCCCAGCAGGAGAGAGCCAGGACTGACATTTCTGCCCCCTACACCGCCCCCACTCGTCCTGCCCCCTGTCCTGCGAGGGCAGTGAGGTTCCTCCACTGGGGCCTAGACAGCCTTTCTCACTTGCCTGCCAGCCTGGCCACTCTCCCCCACCCAGCTCTTGGCCAGGCAGAAGGGAATGCATCAGAGGGAGGGGAGAGGACAGGGCCTCCCGCTTGCCACCAAACACTATAAAAGAGAGAACTTTAAATCTTGGCCTCCACCGGGGAGCTGCCTTAATTAGGGTGGCGCCAACCATGATGCTGTAATTAACTGTGTGTCTGTGTTTCCATCCCAAACACCCATTTTCAGAGCTTTGTGATCCAGTCTTCTAAGAGAAACTCCAGCCAGAGACTTGGCACCAGCCACCCCAGAGGGGAAGGATGGCCAGTTTTCCTCTGCTCTTTCTTCTCATAGCCCCACTCAGGGTGAGTCTTTGGTGGTGACAGCCTTGGGTCTTCCCCAAAAAGGATGTTAACTGTGTGCTCAGAGCTGCTGGCCCTGCTTGGTCCTCAAGTCAGGGAAACCCAAAGGGGTGGTGCCAATATGGGCAGTAGCAAACATCCCTGGGCAGAGAGCACACCTGTTAGTTTGACTTGGATAATATCCATTTTCCATTATTCTAGTAACTTTGATCTTCTTTGGAGAACCAGCTTCAGCCACCTGTAGCTCTAGGGGAGGGCCCATGATCTAGACTGGCCAGAGTGTTATCCCTTGGCCACAATGATTGGTTTAGAGTGGGTCATGTGACCCACACTGGGCCAATAAGACTCTGTTGCAGGATTTTGGTCCACTGGGGTTGCTAAGCCAGAAGCACGTCAGCCTGCAGCTGCTAGGGCCATGTTTGCCACCTCACGGGGAGAGTCTGTCTGAGAATAAGGCCAACTTGAAGAAAGCATCAGAAAAATGTGGAGGGATGGGGCCGGCTCGGTGGCGCACTGCTACAGTGCGCCGCTTGGCGGCGCTCCCGCCGAGGGTTCGGATCCCACATACAGACCAGTTCCCGCTCACTGGCTGAGCGAGGTGCGGGTGCAGCACTGAGGGTTGCGATCCCGTTGCCGGTCCCGGTCCGGTACGGGCGCGACACTGAGGGTTGCGATCCGTTGCCGGACATGAAAAAAAGATAAAAAGGAAAAAAAAAAAAAAGAAAGAAAGAAAAATGTGGAGGGTGCCAGAGAAAGAGAGAGCGGGAGAGAGAGAGAGCTCATAACATCTTTTAAGCAGTCAACTCCAGCCATACCTGAAACAAAATACTCCCACAGACTTTTTAATTATATGAGAGGCAACAAATTCCCCATTTTTGTTTATATCAATTTGAACTGTTTGTCACTTACAACATAAAGAGATTTGCCTAAAGCCTGGGTCACTATATAGACTCCAGTCCTGAAACCAAATCCATTTCCAAACTTTTCAATTCACATACACCAACAAATCACACTTTTTTATATATAAGATTGAGTTGGGTTTTTGACCCTTACAACCAATTCCTAACAATGCGTATTTTTCCCTAATTATACAAATAATACATACTCATTGAAGACAAGTAGAAAATATTGATAAACACATACAGGAAAATAAAAATGACTTAATTCCACCATCAGAAACAATTTTAGATATAATAGAGTAAATGTCCCTTTAGACTTGTTTCTATACATATATATGTACATATGTATTTAGATGACATCATAGTCTAATGCCGTGGGTGTTTTTTACTCTTTATTGAAGCAGAGTATGCATACAGAAAAGGGCACACCTCACAAGGAGACAGCTTGAACATTTCACGAAGCAAACACACTTGTGTTACCAGCTTCCAGATCAAGAACCAGAACATTACTAGCATCTCACAAGATAGTGACTTGGGTCCTCTCCCAATTATTACTACCCCCCAAAAGTGACCACCATCCTGACTCTTAATAGCATAGATTGATGTTGCCTGTTTTTTAACATTAACATTATGTGGAATCATATAGAAGGAGCTCTTCGGTTTCAGGGTTCTTTCTCTAGGCATTTTGTCCGTGAATACTGTTTTGTAACCCATTTTTCTCACTTTCCCATAGTCTGAACATGTTCTTTTGTCTTTAATTATTCTTCTCTAACCCCCCTTTCTCACATGGAAGAATCATTCTTGACTTCAATCTCCTGTTGCAGGCATTTTGGCCGCTTCCCATTTTTTGCTATTATCAACAATACTGTGGGGAAGGGAGAGGTGGGAGGGGAAATAGTGAGAAGCTGGTTAATGGACACAAAATTACAGCTGGATAGGAAAAAATCAGTCCTATTGGGGCACACTCCACCCAGGAATCTATAATTAACAATGATTCACTGCATGTTATCAAATGACCAGAAGAGAGGAGATCAAATGTTCACATCACAAACAAATGATTAAGGTTTGCAATGATGAGCACACTAATTACCCTGATTAGATCATCACACATTGTATACAGGTATTGAAATATAACTCTATGCCCCATAAATATGTGCAATCAATATGTTTCAATAAAAAAATGTTTTCTAAAAAAACGCCGTGATGGACATCCTTGTACCTCAAAAAAATATTGAATAAACCAATAAACAAACATAAAAAGCCAACAATAAAAGGTTTAAGGGGTCTGGCCAGTGAGCCCGGTTGGTTAAAGCATGGTGCTGATAACACCAAGGTCCAGAGTTCTACGCCTGTAACGGCCAGCAGCCAAAAAAAAAAGGTTTGAGTAACAGTGCAAGGCAGCAGAGAACGCACTCCCTTTGGCAGCTGATCTGCCAGGGATAAGAGAGGGAATCAGACTTCAGCAGCAAAGAGGAGGTGTCGGCCAAGGACCCTCAGACCTTTTCAGGTTCACCGGCATTAGCAGAGAGCACTGCCCTCCCGGCATTAGCCTTTTTAATTCTTAGTGAGCAATCAGTTTACTTCCAATTTTTTTGCTGTTGAAAACAATGCGGCAGGGAACATTCCCTGTATACACATCATTTTCCACATGGGAGCTTATATCCTAGGATAAATTCCTAAGAAGGACAGCTAATATTTCTCAAGCCCTTTCTGCCAGGCACTGTGTTAAATGCTTTTTTTTTTTTTTTTCTTTTTTGTGACTGGTAAGGGGATCGCAACCCTTGGCTTGGTGTCGCTCGCACTGCGCTCAGCCAGTGAGCGCACCGGCAATCCCTATATAGGATCCGAACCCACGGCGGGAGCGCTGCTGGGCTCCCAGCACCTCACTCTCCCAAGTGGGCCACGGGGTCGGCCCTTATGGGTTAGCTCACTTGAGCCTCTCAACAATCCACTGAAATCGGGATTCTCATTCATATTTTAAAAGTGGGACTGCTGGATCAAAGGGCAGGCACATTTAGCACCTTGATTCACATTTTTTAGCTGCCCTTCATGTGACTATACCAATTAATTCTCACCCCAACAATCCAAAGGATCAATTTCCCTTCCACACTGGCCAAAGTTGGATACTAAAGATTACTTTAATTGCTAGTCATGACCAAACTGATATGTGAAAAAGTACAGCTCATTATAGATATTTGTTCATTTATTTCAATTTTTAGTGAGTCTTAGTCCATTGGAGCTGCTATAACAAAATGCCATAACTGGGTAGCTTAAAAATGACAAAAATTTATCTCTCACAGTCCAAGAAGCTGCGAAGTCCAAGATCAAGGTACCAGCAGATTCAGTATCCAGTAAGGGCCCATTTTCTGGTTCAAAGATGGCACCTTCTTGCTGTGTCCTCACAGAACGGAGGGCATAAGTCACCTCTCTGGGGCCTTTTCTATAAGAGCACTAACCCTGATCATAAGGACAGAGCCTCCTTTCTAATGTCATCTCCCAAAGACCCCAGCTCCTGTCAACACATTGATGATTAGGTTTTAACATAAGAATTTTGGAGGGACACAAACATTTGGATCATAGCAGTGATATTGAACATATTGTTTCATATTAATTAGTCATTTGTATTTCTTTCCTAAATTGTTTATTCATGTCTCTGCCTATTTTTCTTTCTACTAGATTTATTTTTTGCATGTTAAAGATATTCACCACTTGTCTTTCATACATACCACAGATATTTTCCAGTTTTGTTTTCTTCCATTCTAAAAATGACTTTTGTGATATAAAAGAGTTTGTGGGGTTTGGGGGGTTTTTTTGTTTGTTTGTTTGTTTGTTTTGCATTTGTTTGATATGATGACCATCAATTATTTTCTTTATGATTCCCTGTTTGTAAAATGGAGAGAGGATGGACTAAATTTGTGATGTTTTAAATATGGTTCACATGCCTTAGGGGTCCTGAGACTCCAGAGGGGCCCCTTGGGGAAGTGGGACATGTGGAGGAGTCTGAGCTGTCTCTTTCCTGGGTTCCTGGTCCCAATTGTTCAACTAGACAACTTCGGCATTCGTCAAGGTGCCTTGTCCTTTGGGATGTAAAGCCCATCTGCTTTGCCTACCAACCAGCCAGGCTGATCTCTCCACCAGCCCTCAGGGCCTCAGGGATGGGAACCCCCCTCTCTTGCACTCTGTGGGGGTTCTGTTAGGTTTTCTCCATCACTCCTGCCCTCCAAGTTCCAATCTGACCTGGTCAAGTGATGGGTCATTTCACCGTCCTGCCTCCACGTCCAGTTCTGAGCCCTGCCCCAGAAAGGAGCCCCAGCCGCTTCTCTTGAATGCCCCTCTCTCCACCAGCCTCACTCACACAAAGCTCTTTATGAACCTTGATCAGTTTTGGCACCACACAGCAAACCCCAAATTATGCATCCCTATATTTAAAAGCCCTTCACCTGCCATCGTTCTCACCACCTCCAGTCTTCCATCTGGTCTTGGTCCTCACTCACGCTGGACGTCTCTCTTCCCCATTTTCCGGCTCCTTCCTCTAAGGACTCTACTTACAAACTTTATTTTCACCAGTTTACTGGGCAAGGCATATTTGGCTTCCTTCCACTGTCTGCCTTGGGACCTACCTATGCATGTGCGGAAGCCATTGAACTAGACCCCTGGCTTTCAAAGTGTGGCCCAAGGACCCCAGGAGTCCCCAAGACCCTTTCGAGGGTTCCACAGTCAAACTTATTTTCATACCAATAATGTAGAAAATTGAATGATGGTCCCCCAAAGGATATACCCATGTCCTAACCCCCAGAAACTGTGAATATGACCTTATTTGGCAAAAAGGTCTTTGCAGGTGTAATTAAGTGAGGATCTTGAAATGAGGAGATCAGTGTGGATTATCTGGGTGGGCCCTAAAACCAATGTCTAGTTTCCTTATAAGACAGACACACAGAAAAGAAGGTGATTTGAAGATGGAGGCAGAGACCGAAGCAACACAGCCACAAGCCAAGGAATGCGGACAGCCACCAGAAGCTGGAAGAGGCAAAGGGCTGATCTCCCCTAGAGTCTCTGGCGGATGTATGGCCTGGCCCACACTGGAATTTACAGACTTCTGGCCTCCAGAATTGTGCGAGAATAAATTTCTGCTGTTGTAAATCACCAAGTTTATGGCGATTTGTTACAGCAGTCCCCAGAAAACTACTCCAAACACTGGCGATTTGTTACAGCAGTGTCCAGAAAACTACTCCAAATGCTGAGACATCGTTTGCCCTTTTCATCCCATTCTCTCATGAGCACACAATGGAGTTTTCCAGAGGCTATGTGACATGTGATGTTGGAACAAATTTAATGCATAAACAGATAGGAGAATCCAGCTGTCCTCTATTAAGCCAAACATTAGGAGATTTGCAAAAATGAAAAACAATGCCACTCTTTAAATCTTTTTTGTCTTGGAAAATCTAGTTCTCTCTCATTAAAAAAAAAAGTTAGATCTGTTAACATAAGACTTTTTAAAAATTATTAAATATATACTTTTTTTTCTCAGTTTTAATTTCTAGTATAGTGAATATTGGTAGCTATAACCCACAAAACTAAAAGTTCTTTGGGGTTCTTAATAAATCTAAGAATATAAAGTGGTCCTGAGATTAAAACACTTGAGAACCACTGAACTAGATAATGTCTCCCTCCCCTCCCCACTCTGACACTGGTTCTACTCCTGAAAAATGTACCAAGAGAGATGCATTTGACTGCAATTAACACAAAATCCAACTCAAAGTGGCCTACACAAGAGAAATGTATCATCTTACAAAATGACGAGTCCAGCTGTCAGGCCTTCTGGGTTTGGTTAATCCATTGGTTCACCTGCATCGTCCCTCCTAACCACCACATTTCTGCTTTTTTCTGCTCTGCCACCCTTAGAGAGCTGGTCCTTTCCTCATGGTCACAGGATGGCTGCAGCTGTGCCAAGAATCACGTCTTCACAGAAAAATAGCCAAAGCTGGAAAAAGGAAATATCCTGTCATTGAGCTTTGTTTTAGAGGCCAAGAAGGGCCCCTCCCTTGACTTCTCCTCTCATTGTCCAGAGTGGCATCACAGGCCCATTTCTCCCTAGGAGAATGGCATTACTCTGTATGACTGGCTTAGTCTGGTCAAGACTGACCTCCACTACTAGGAGAACAGTCTTCCCTGAAGACATGGCCACTTGCTTGGGGTTTTATTAGCAAGGAAAGCAGGGAGAGACTATGTGGGGAGGGGGTGATCACAGTGCCTGCCATTGCCACTGGGGATTTCGAGTCTGTGGAGGCATCAGCCACATCTCATCCCAATCTGGCTGTCCACTGATAAGGTATTCAGCCACAGCCCAATGTGAGTCTGGCTGAGCCCCTGCCCCTACTCCTAAGAGCCACCTCAGCGCCCTGTGCTCCAGACCCATGACTTCTTAGCATCTGTCATGGCCAGTCTTCCACTTACTCAGTTCAGGGACCAGCCCCTCCCAGCCACCCCACCTGTCCTGCCCCCTTCTGCCTGGGACAATGTTATATCAGAGACTTCATATACCCTCTTGTTCCCAGTCTTGCTTGGACACCACCCCTGTCCACTTTGACAGGTTTCAGTCCTCCCAGGAAATACTCAGGTTATTTTGCAAATTTTCCCATGCTTTTCATATCAACCTTCAAGCTCCCCAGAGTCTCTCTCAAAAAATGTAAAGTTCTCCTCAGCAGGCTCCATATAACATAGACACACACACACACACACACAGTGAAGTGACTCAAATTTTGAAATTTTTGCTTTGCCATTTATCTCCCGTGCAACCTGGGGTATTTAACTTACCCACACTGAACTTATGTTTCTTTACTTCTAAGAGGGTAATGATATCTATGTCGTAGAATTGCTGAGGATTATATGAGATGATGCATGTAAAGTCACTCACTGTCAAGACTCAGAAACACTCAGTTGTCACACTATTGCTGCAGTATTTCAAATCTCACCTGAAACTCCACTCTGTCACCTGAGATTCACAGCACCCTAAGACGTCAGTAAGGAAAGGGTTATGCCCCATGTTTCAGATGTGGCAGTTGAAGGCCAAAGAGACCAAGGATTCCGTCATTTGAGTCACACAGGTGATTCAGCCATTTGAGTCACAAAGGTGACTCAAAGCCAGTTGTGGTACCCAAGTCTCAGATTCTAAACCCAGGGCCCCTCCAAGGTATACCCTGCCTCCCTGACCTGCCTCTGTGTGACCTGGAAAGCTCAGCTACCAAAGGCCTGGGAAGCTTTATAGGAGTCAGGTCTGGGACCATTGGTCATCATGTGACAAGGAATAACAAGGCAAATACCCAGGAGAGGGGAGGAGGGAAGCCTCTTACACTTCACAGCCCACAAAGGGAGAGCAGCTTCTTAAAGGACCCAAGAAAGGACAGATCTTCCAAGAGTGCAAACCCAGAACATAGAAATAAGACATATTTGGCCACGCAACAATGTTAATCTTCTGTAAGGCAAAAGATACCACAAGCAAAGGTAATAGACAAATTTGGGGAAAAATATTTGTGATGCAGAGGACAAAGGGTTACCATCTATAATATACAAAGAGCTCTTACAAATTGAAAAGAAAAGGGCAAATAACCCAAAAGAAATTATGGCAAAGGACATGAATAGGCGATTCACAAAAGAATGAAGCCAAATGGCCACAAACAAATGAAAAGATGCTCACACTCATTAGTGGTCAGGGAAATGCAAATTAAACGGACAATGAGATATCACAGAGGAAAAATTAAAAGAACAATAATACAATGGCTGGCAGGAATTTAGGGAAAAGCTACACTCATGCTTTGTTGCTAAAAATGTGAATTATTACAGACTCTTTGAGAGGAAATCTGGCAACTTCAATTAAAACTTAAAGAGATACATTAAAATTTTGCACTTAAAATGTTTTCTTTGATCCAGTAATCCTAACCCTGGAAATCTATTTGATAGAAATTAAACTACCACATTCTGAGGACAAGTGATATAAGATGTTTATTAAATCATTTTTCAGAATGAAAGAAAATGAAATAAAGTGTGGCAGAAACAGGCACGTGGGGAACACCTTATTTTCCTGCCTCTCTGGTGGTTTGGTTGAGACCATGTGACTGGTTTCTGGCTAACAGGCTGGGGGTAGAAGGGATGTGTGGCCATTGCAAGATGCCCTGTCTCTCTCTTCCCAGTCTGTGGAGACCACCGAGACCCTGTGATGGAGATTAAAGGAGCTGGATCCTTGAGTCACCACTTGGAGGAGACCACGAGAGGGCTGCCCAAACACACTACACTGGGATAGGGACAAGAAGTTAACGCCCTTGTTTTGTTAAGATGCTGCAGTTTCAGGATCTCCTTGTGGCCACAGTATAGCCTTAACTCACTTTAATTAATGCACAAGCCGAGTGTCCATCAGTAGGAAAAGACTGACTGAAGGATGGCATGGCACACCCTAGAATATTACTCAGACAGCACAAAGAACCAACTAGAGCTAGACCAAGGGATTTCCACAACACAGGAGGAGAAAAGCAAAATGCAGAAGAGCATACACACCTCATTTTGATAATTGAAACAATGATCAAAAAGACTCTATGAAAGTATATGTGGGGGGCTGTCTGGGTAGCTCAGTTGGGTAGAACACAGTGTTGATAACACCAAGGTCGAGGTTCGGATCCCCATAGCAGCCAGCCACCAAAAAAAAAAAAGAAAAGGATATGTACTGTGTATACACCTGGGTGTGTTATGTGTTTACATGATTACAGGAGAATGGATGAAAACATGGAAGGATACCACCAGCTTGCTAGGACGGGTCAAGGGGGGGAAGAGAAAGGACAGTGAGGAAGTGCCAAGCAGTAAAGTAGAAAAAGAGCATCACAGAAATAGTTTACACGAGTTCATTTCTGCATTTATAAGTGTGCAGGTGTAAACATAAAAATGTTTTCATATTGGAGAACAAAACCTACCTTCTTCAGTGGGAGAGAGAAAAGGCACTCGCAGAGCTGGCGGATGCGGAAGACAGGGGACTAGAAGCAGCAGGAGGGGATGCAGAAACTCCAGTCCCTGCCTCAAATCCAGTTAGACCCTTCTGTGTGGCTGAGTCTGGTCAGGACATCTCCCCACTGAGGTGTGGCTGGAAACTAGGGAAAAAGAAGGTTGCTGTGACCATCCTGGAGAGGGGGCTAGAGCCATAGGTCGGGGCTGCCCCCAGACTTCTGGGAAAATGGAGGAATATTCTGCCAGCAGCATTTCAGAAGTCGAGGCAGCACGGTGAGAAGGGTCTGCTGAGATAGAAGATAGAAGACTCCAAGGTCAAAGGTCACAAACTGGGAGCCCAGAGACACTAAAACCAATCCATCGTCAGATGGTGTTTGGCTTGCAGAGTGATGTCTAGAAAACTCAAATTGGTTGCCAACGTATTCAAACTCGCAGATTTTACACACACACACACACACACACACACACACACACACACACCAAATTCATTATTTCCAGTTAATAGTGAAAAAAAACAGGTTATCTGGCTACATCATGCCCACATTCCTGAATGCCAAAAATTGGCTGGCTGGAGCTGGGGAATGGCCACCCCCTTTAGACGGTTCTTCAGGATGCTACAGTCTCCACCACTCCCCACCATTCCCCCAGATCACTTCACCCACTTTATATTACCTGACCAATCCCGAGGTCACATTTGCATGTGCAACCGCACACCTCCATCAGCCCCTTACCCACCCACCCCTGATTGACAAAGTAACAATCAAGCTCTATGGTCTCTGGCACAAGACAGATAAGTCTGGATTCTGGCTCCTCACTTATGATGGTGCTTTGGCATGGTGTCAACTTAGCTGAGCTGGAACCACATTTTCCCAGAGTCTCCATATGGCTCTGAGTTCCTGTTGGCCCAAACAGATATTTTGCGTGAGATCTAGAAGGAGGAAGGGAAACAGTGGCCATATTTTTTATGCTCTATGTTTGTGCAGGATTCCAGGCCTGTGGCAGCTTATGTACGTGGTTGCTGACCTGTTGGCTCACCTCACCGGCAGGGACAGCACCCAGTTTCTCCAGCTCCTTTCAGAACTCCCTCAGCACTCCCAGTCCATGCCAGGTGTCTGCAACTCCGTGGGGAATTGCACTAGCTTCTTCTCCAGGTCCTGCAGGTTACTGAGGTTGAAGAAGGTGAAGACAGACATTGCCTCCACTCTGTCCTGCTCTCATCTAAATGCACCTTTCCCTCCCAGGTGGCTTAGAGTAACATCAGCCTCAACCCCCACACAGAGGCAACAGCCTGCACAATGGCAGAAGGTCTAATGCCCATCAAACCTGTTTTTCTGAGTCAGTCATAAAGGTTGTGCTTCCCTGATCAATCCCTGGCTGATCCCCTATCTATGTGATCTTAGGCAAGTTACTTAACCTCTCTGAGCCTCACCTTCCTCATCTTAAAATGTCGATAATAATAGTATCTATCTCATATGGCCATAGTGACGATAAGATGGGCATGTAAGGTGCTTAGCAGAGTGCCCGGCAAGTAGCAAATACTCAATTAATGCCATCTGTTATAAAACTGCAGTGTTTTTAAATGGGAGTTGTACATTTATCTATATGCAGGTACTTCAAAAGTTCATGGAAAAATAAAATTAAAAGATAACATGAATCTTTCCCCAAACTTTTTGAAGTACCCTCGTATAAGAGACAAACTCACTGAATATACCTAGTTTGATCCTTTGTCATCTAAATTAACAATACTTTCCCCTCACTCTCCAACATTTTAAATGCCCCCAATGTGGCCAGACCCCCCTCCCACAACCAGGCATACTGCACCAGCGCCTCAGGGCCTGCCTGGGGACCCAAGGTATGGAGCCAGGGACCGGACACTCCCCACAACCAGGCACACCGCCAGCACAAAGCAGCATGCCCAAAACATCACCTCCATGTGGGTGGCCCACCACAGCCACCACAATAACCGTGGCTGCTGCAAAAGTGGCTAGACGCCACAACCATCATGCAGATGGTCCGCCAACCACTGGAGTGCATTGACACAAGGAAAGTCACCAGTAGAGATAAAGAAAAGAAGAGGACGTCTCTCCCCACAAAGCCCATTTCAGAGAGACAGAAGGAGCATCTGCTCTATGATAATATTGGGGGACCTGATCACACATCTCAGCATTGGATAGATCATCTAGGCAACAAATCAACAGAGTAATCATTATCCTTTCTGAAGGAGAAAAGAAATCTAGGGTTATCAGTGGTGGGAGGGGGAGGGAGGGGAGATGGGGAGAGATTGGACAAGGGGCATAAAGAATGATTATGATTTGTAACAATATATATGCTAGTGATATTGATTTGATCAACATATCTCAACATTGAACCCCCAAAATTTGTATAATCAATTTTGACTTAATAAAAACTTTTTAAGGGCTGGCCCGGTGGCGCACTGGAGAGTGCGCCGCTTGGGAGTGCAGCAGCGCTCCCGCTGAGGGTTTGGATCCCATGTGGAGACCGGTTCCCGCTCACTGGCTGAGCGCGGTGCGGGCGCAACACCAAGGGTTGCGATCCCGTTACCGGTCAGTAAAAAAGACAAAAAGGAAAAAAAAAATTTTTTTTTAATTTAAAAAAATAAATGCCCCCAATGTGTGTGTATGTATGTATACACATATATGTACATATATATTATATATACAAGAGTACTTCAAAAAGTTTGTGGGAAATGGAATTAGAAGATAATATTCAACTTTCCATGAATTTTTTGAAGACAATGTGTGTGTGCACATACATGTACAATGAGAAATTTGAAAATTCTAAAATAGTTCTTTCATTACGATTTAGTACTAACAATTTCTTTTAGATTGGGTCCCCAGGATGAAAAGGGGATTTGCAGCCAGGAGGATGGTCGGGGAGTACTCTCAGATCCACCGCCCGAGGATAAGAAGACCAAGCTGGGCAGAGGGAGAAGTCAGACTGTGACGCAGTTAGAACAGAGGCCTCCGCCAACCCCACAGAAGTCTTGGAAATCCCAAAGACCTTACAGAGTTGTCCCAGATTGAGGCAGGGTCCTGACCTTTGTACTGCACCTGGACCACTCATTGACTGTGGACTGCCTCAGAAAAGAGGCAAGGCCTTGGCCAGGGCAGCTCCCTCTGCCAAGACCATCCCTGGGAGGGCCTCCCCCTGAGCCAGCCACCGCCAGCACTCCATGCAGAGGGTCCCTGCCCTGGAGTATGACAAATGGTATTGGAGACAGACGTGGCCTGACCATCTGAGCTGGGCAGTCAACAATACCTGCAGACGGGCAATCCTGTCCTCTTGAACAGCAGTGCCACGAGGGCCTGGGCTAGGTCTTATTTGCTTCAGTATCACCTGATTTTGGCACAGGGACCGGCTCAGAGCAGGTGCTCAAAATGTATTTGCTGAGCAAATGAATCACTGGATTCAGACTTGAACCATGTTTTAAGGCCTGCTTCTCTGATCAAGAAATATACAGATGAAATGTACACATTCTCTGCCAGATGCGGCCATATTTCTGCTCATTCTGGCTCCACATTTCCCCCCAATTGGGAACATGCTCCTTCTTTCCCTCCTTTAAGGCTGAGTTCCATGTCACCACAAGCCCAGGAAAGGTGTCCTCTCCCCATGTCCAGTTAGGACAGTCTAACCAACTGCTATGGTCTGAATGTGTGCCCCCTCCAAAACT
Source organism: Galeopterus variegatus (assembly GCF_000696425.1). Lineage (NCBI taxonomy): Eukaryota > Metazoa > Chordata > Mammalia > Dermoptera > Cynocephalidae > Galeopterus > Galeopterus variegatus. Next base: position 159,278 of record NW_007727761.1, on the reverse strand, counting down.
CATGTGGGAAGATAATCCCCAATATGGCATTTGAAAGGAAAGTCCTTTACAAGGTGATTGGATCATGAGGATTATGTGCTCATGAATGGATTTGTCCATTCATGGAGTAATGGGTTAATGATTTAATACGTTATCAGGCAGTAGACTGGGGACTTTATAAGGAGAGGAAGAGAGCATGTGGAAATGTGCTCTTGCTCAGCCCTCGCCATGGGATATTTGGCACCACCTCGGCAGTCTGCCAAGATCCCCCACCAAGAAGGTCCTCACTAGATGCACCCCTCACCCCTGGACTTCCCAGCCTCTAAAACTGAAAGAAATAAACCTGTTTTCTTTATACATTACGTGGTTTGGGGTCTTCTGTTATAAGCAACAGAAAACTGACTAATAGGCCAACCACTGTAAGCTCACTCCCCATGGTTTCAGGATCGGCCTGTAGGACAATTCTGGCCAATGAGTAAAAGTGGGCTGCGGCTTCTGTGATAAATGAGATGTACAGATGTACTATGGGCCAGATACTGTCATGATTTGGAAGTGACCCAGGAGCTGGGACTGCTCCCTTGTGCATGTGAAAGTAGCCAGCCTGCGCATGCACACCAATAGGTAGGTGGACTCTGAGTGCCACCTGAGTGCAGCCGCTGAGTTCACTGACACCATTGTTGTGGACAGATGCCCCCCGGACGCCCATCACCTCTCTGCCCGGCTGTCCCCTGCTTCTGTGTGCTTTGTTTCTAATGGCCTGAACCTGCAACTTCCTTCTGAGGCCTGCCTTTGGGCTACTGGAGTCATTGGCTTGTAAAGGCAGAGAGCTACAGTCCATGCTTGGGGAGTTTGCTCTGTCCTGCTGGATGTGGTCAAGGATGTCTGTGGCCCCTCTTGTTCCAGGCTGCTGTTTTACAACCACCTGACTTAGAGGGTGGCAGAATAGAAAGACAAAGAATGACACCATTGAACTACTGATTATCATGCCCAGAGCCCACCTACCTCTAGACTCTTGGGCAGGTGAGATAATAAAGCTCTTCACTGCTTAAGCCAGCTTGAGGTGGGGTTTCTATGTCATGCAGTCAGAACCACCTATTAGCGTCACTGCTCCATACACACACATACACCCACACTCGTGCAGGTGCTCACTCAGCAACGTGCTCAACTGCAAGGCCAATGTTCAAAAACCCAATAGCTTCCCTACACACTAGCAAAAAACCAATTTGAAGTAAAATGGTACAGCCACCATGGACAATGGTATGGCAGTTCCTCAAAACTTGAACAGAATTAGCATAGAATCCAGCAAGTCTCCTTTGGGTATATACCCAAAAGAAATTAAAGCAGAGACTCAAACAGACATCTGTACACCCATGTTTATAACAGCATTATTCACAATAGCCAAAAGGTGGAAACCACCCAAATGTCCATTGATGGATGAATGGATAAACGAAATGTGATATGTAAGAGGGTACTTCAAAAGTTCATGGAAAGATTTGTATTATCTTTTAATTCTATTTTTCCATGAACTTTTTGAAGCACCCTCATACACACAATAGAATTATTCAGCCTTAAAAAGGAATGAAATTCTCACACACAGGCTACAATATGGGTGAAACTCGAAAACATTATGCTAAGTGGAATCAGCCAGTCACAAAAGGACAAATATTGTATGATTCAACTTATATGGCCTACATAGACTAGGTAAATTCATAAAGACAGGAAGTAGAAAGGTGGTTTCCAGAGGCAGAGGGAAGGTGGGAATTGGGAGTTGTTGCCTGTGGGTATACTTTCAGTACAAGATGAAAAGTTCTGAAGATGGAAGGTGGTGACAGTTGCACAGTAATGTGAATGTACTTAATGCCACTGAACTGTATATCTAAAAATGATTAAAATGCCACATTTTATGTTAGGTATATTTTACCACAATAAAAAAAATGTTTTGAAAACATAAGAGGAAGAAAAATCCCTTCACAATAACAGCAACAACAACAACAAAAAAATACAAGCTTCCTTGGAATCAACCCAACCAGAAATTCACAGGACTCTGGAGAAAATCATAAAATTTTACTGGGATATAAAAGTTGATCTGAATAAGTGGCAGTATACCATGTCCATGGAGAAAAAGAATTAATATCATAAAGTAAGCAAAATTCCCCGGTTAATGTATAATATGATGCAATTCCATCCAAGACCCCAACAGAATTTTCACTGAACTCAATAAGCTGATTCTAAAAAATCCTGTGGAGGACTATAACACAAGAAGAACAAAATATAAGTTTTTGAACCATCGATTGAAGAATAACATACATAAAGTACACAAATTATAAATGTGCAGCTCAGTGAATTTTTACAAAAGGAAGATACCCATGTAACCAGGACCCAGATCAAGAAACAGCATATTGTCTCAGAAGCCCCCCTTGTACCTGCCTGTAGTCACTCTCCCCTTTAAGGATAATTAATCGCTCTCTGGCCTCTATCTTAATTGTCTAGTTTTGCCCATTTTGGAACTTTCTGTACATGGAGTAATACCATACATACTCTTTTTGTGTCTGGCTCTTTCACTCAACATCATGACTGTGCAATCCATGCATATTGTTGTTGATCATTTATTCTTATTTCTGTGCAGTATCACACTATATGACTATCTCACCATATATTCATCTATTCTACTGTTCACAGGCATTTGGATCCTTTCCCAGTTTGGAGTTGTTGCAAATAACATTCTGGTACTTGTCTTTTGGTCTACATTTATGCACAAATTTTGTTGGGCATATTCTTAAGAGTGCAACCACTCAGTCATCAAGAGAACTTTTGAAAAGAACAGAGGATATTTGTGCAGGGAGTGGGAATAAGGTGGTCTTGCCCTACTAGAGATCAAAATAAATTATAAAGCTATAGTAGGTAAAAGGCACACATACTGACACACCCCCAAATTCACACACACACGCACACACATCCACACACAGGCGTGTGCTCCTGCCTCCCTCTTCCCCTCCAAACTCCACCAGTCGGCACAGACAACTCCCAGGCCGGACTTCCCAGACCAGATAACTGAGTGTCTCGGTCCCTTTCAAGTGGTATCAGAGCACAGGCCTGCAAGTATCCAGGAGACGGCTGATGGAGCAGGAAAGAAGAGAGAGAGCCCCTCCTCCCCCACCCGCCCACTGGCATTAAAGAGAGAACAAAGTGAGCGGGATCAGAGTGTGCAAGGTGATGGCGGTGACGCTGAAGCCATTTATCACTGCCAGATGTGTGAAGGGTCAGGCTGCGGGGCACTCTGGGAGTGCCAGCAGGGGCGCCTGGACCCCAGACACAGCAAGAAATAACCTGTCCAGTCAGCGAGGGACCAAGGAAGGGCTGCCAGGACCCGTGTCTTAGTAAAATGACAATGCACTTTCTTTTTTGTCCAGGCTAGAAGGGGCTGGGGGGGGGGGCGGGGGGAGGCAGCGACAGCTTAATAAAGGGTCGTCAGTCAAAGCTCTAAAAATACCTTCGTAACACCAGCAGGCTCACTCTTGCGCCCACCCGCGGGCTTCCTGCCGCCTGAATGGTCCCTTGGTGACACACAAGGACAAATGTTTACCCTGAGAGGCCTGGTGTCAGGCAGCACACATGGTCCAGCTTGTGGCATCTGCCCTCTGGCCCACCCTCACCCCTGCAGGTGCCTCTAACAGGCACACCCGGGGCCAGGAAGGGGGTCAGGAGGGTGCTGGGGTGAATGCTGAGGGCACGCCTCCACCCTGGGCTTCTCCACCCGCAAGGAGAGCAAAAAAGGACACCAGCCACCCCTTATAGGTGCCTCCCTACCCCAAAGCGAGCCATGCTTCACAGGGGATCCCAGGTCTGAGGGAGGAGACCCATTGCTGGCTGCGGAGGCTTCCACTCACAAGGTAGAGCCACCATGGGCATCAAGTAAGACCCTGGTCTGGGACCTTAGAACCATCTCTGCTTCGGCCAAACATGCAGTTTGGTGGGGGAGACCCATCCTGTCCTTGGGGAGATCCCAGTCTGTTGGGGGAAACACAGCTACTGTCTTGGAAGCTCTTCTGATCTGATGGAGAAGGTTCAGCTCTTGCCTTGAGGAGCTCCCAGTCTGATGAGAGAGGTACAGCTTCCCAAACAGTGACAATAGCAGGCTTTTAGTCAAAATGTCCGTACTGTACAGTGCTCCTCAAAATTTAATGTACATACGAATCAGTGGCCAGCTTTTATAATGCAGATTCTCATTCAGCAGGTCTGGAGAGGGGCCTGAGGTTCTGCATTTCTAACAAGATCCTGAGTGATGGCAGTGCTGTTGATGTCCGCATAGCAAGATGAGATGTAGTGAGGGTGTAGATGACAGTTCTGTTGGCTCGTCTGCTGAGGGCAAGAGCCCTGAGCTCGGGCCTCCTGGGAGGGCTCCTTGTAGGAAGTGGGGCAGAATCAGATGGGCAGAGGAAGGACTCTGGAGCCAGCTGGCCCTGGGTTCAAGTTCTGACGCTGGCATTTATTAGCTGTGTGGCCTTAGTGAGTTTCTTGACCTCCCTGAAACAAGGATAACAATGGGTGCGCCCACCTCACAGGGTCGTGTGAGCAGATGGAGCACTGGCATATGTATGGCACACGGTTGGGGCTCAAGACATGCCAGCCACTACGTTTATAATAAACTATAACCATTGTGCCCTCGAATCGGAAAGGCCACAGGCACCCTAGGAAGATGCCAGAGCGCTGGAAGGGCGGCTAAAGACAGGGCTGCAGAGAGGTCCTGGTAGTCAGGTGGCCCAGAAGGCCTTGGGCAAGTCCTTGGCCTTTCTGAGCCTCAGTTTCCTCACCTGTAAAGTGGAGATCACAGCACCGCCTGCCTCTGTAGCTGTAGTGGGAGGTCATATCACACACGTGAAGCTGCGGAGCACAGCGCCTGGCACACAGTAGGCGCTCAACAAAGCGCTCCACGGGGGTGGGGGACGGCGGGGCAGGGGGCCCCCTCTGGCCTGGGGCCCGGCTGCAGCGCAGGAAGCCCGCGCGCCCCCCCCCCCCCCCCCCCCCCCCC
>NW_007727761.1:143484-153270 GCF_000696425.1 Galeopterus variegatus | reverse complement strand
CTGCGCCGCCCGCGCCATCTGCTCCGCGTTAGAGCGCGCACCGAGGGGGCGGGGGCGGCGGCGGACGGAAGGGCACCGCCACCGGCCGGGAGGCCGCGGGAGTCATCTCCCCCAGCTACTGCCACTCCATCGCTACTCATGGATGCCCTCGTGAATCCGGCACGGCTCCTGAGTGCCCGGTGTACGCGCCGAGCACGGTGCTAGGCAAGGGAAATACAGTTCATTCATTCGTTTAACAGACGTTTGTGGAGCTCCTGCTGAGTACTAGCAGACGGCGGGGACACAGCACACGCATTCATTCGGTCATTATCCATTTCTGAGTGTCTACTATGTGCTACATACCGCTCCCAGGTTCATCTCCATCCCCACTCCCCAGCCTCACCCGACCCATTCACAGGCGCCTCCTCGCCCCCTCTCTCTCACCTCTGTGATTTCGCACTGCTTCTCCCTGCCTGGAATGCCCTCCTCTGCCCTGCACAAACTCTTCATCCTGCAAGAACCCGGTTCGAAAGTTTCCTCCTTTCTGAAGCCTTCCCCATCTCTCCCAGTCCCCATCCTGTACCCGCTGAGTGCCTCCCTCCCACTAAAGAATATACTAAATGACAATGATGTGTTCCTTTGCAGGGTCTGTGTGCCCACACTGACCGACAGCTCCAATCTGGACCCTGCTGGTTAGCAGCTGTGTGGTTCTCATAACCTCTCTGCACCTCAGTTTTCTCATCTGCAATAAAAAGACAAACCCCCCCTTGTGGGGTTGTAGGAGATAAGGTGGGTCAGCATCAAGCTCCTGGTAGAATGGTTGCTTGATTCTCTCTACAGCCCTCTGGCTCCAGGAATCAAAGATGAGTTCATGTTTTCTCCTCCAGGAAGTCCTCCTGACCTCCACAGACCAGGCTTCGTCTTCCTCCCCTGAGTCCCTGCCAGTCTCACTCAGCCTGCTGGTCCCTGGCATCCAGCTGCTCCTGGCTGCTTTGGGCCTGCCAAACCTGTGTCCTGGGCCCCAGGCTCCAGAGCGCAGGGAGCTGGCCCTAGGTCTCTCTTTTCTTCCCATGGAGTGTCTGGCACGTTGCTCAGCACATTGAACACCCTCTCAGGCACTTGCCCTTCCCAGTGGGGAGTTCGATCTAGGTAGGCTGCTAGGATACTGGGCTGTAGCCCCTAGGGGTGCAAAGAGGTGCCTGAGTGCAGGAGCTTCATCACCCATAGGAAGGATGGTGGGGCACAAGCTGCCTGCCATGCTAACTTACTGGCTGCTGCATACCCAAGGGCTGAGGATAACTAGGCCTTCAGCTTTGAGAGCCACTGAGGACTTCTTGGAACCCCAGGGAGCTCTAAAGAGGCAACCCTGGGTAATGAAGCTTAGGATGCCTACCCAGGAGGCCATCAGGCCACGGCAGCCAGGGTCATAAGGGAATCTGAAAGGAGCTAGTTACCCAGAGATACTGGCAGACAGACAGGAAGAGCACTGGACCACTGGGGTCGTGACCCTTCTCAGGCCCTCAGGTCCTTTCTCCCCTCCTCTCTATCCTCTGCTTCCTGCCAGCTCACAGTCTCTGTCCCTGATGTGGCCTCTGTGTCTCTCTTGGCCTGTTGGTCACTGCCCCTGTGGGGCAATGGGAAGGAACTTGGAAGATGAGGTACTTGGAAAAGTCCCAAGCACAGGGCCTACAGACAGTAAATGGCTTGTGGATGTTGTATGGGGGAAGGGGAAAAATGTTTGTTTTCAAGCCATAGACAAAAGACCTGTTTTCAAGTCCTGACTCAGCCACTTACTAGCTGGGGGAAATGGAGGGGTCCCCTGAACATACCAGTGAGGGGATCAGGGAAGGCAGTTGAGACAGTGGGTCCTCCTGGTGTCCCTCAAGGCAGAGCCACTTTCTCCAAGCACATTCTTGCATTGGTGAGTTGGTTCCCAAGATGGGGGAGGCTAATGCTGAGCCTTCTCCTGCAGAGTGGGCTTGCTGGGGGCACAGCTGTCTTAGGTCAGGATCCCCAGAGGCAGACCCTGAGTCAGGCAAGGAGATGGCGGAAGCAGGCCAGGGAAGGCGTGACCTCAGGCAAAGTCCTGCAGAAGGCAGCTTCACCCCAATCCTGTAGGGGTGCACTGGAGGGCAAGTTACACCTCTGAGTTGTCCTGACTCCAGGCAAGGGAGCTGGGCTTTCTCCCTCTTATACCAGTGGGGGAATGTTAACCCCAGGCACTTTAGACTCTGGACAAAGCAAGCTGCAATACCCTAAGGTCTTCCAAAGAAGGGTCGCAGGTGCTGGCCCTTGACAACACATAGAAGTGAGGTGCTCAGAAATGATAAAAAGGGTCCGGGGAATCTGGGCTGAGGATTGATATTGTCCATCAGGGCAGCCAATCAAAGAGCTTCTCCTATGGCCCCGTTCCTGGGAACTCTTTCTTGGAAACAAGCCCCTAGGCGCAACACCACGTGTGGCAGACATGAAGAGTTCCAAGGATGTTCAGGACAGGTCCAAAAGGTCCACTGGACCTGGGCTCGCTGTCAGGGTATCTGGTGCCTCCAGCAGGTGGCCTGGACACATGTGGCCTGAGGGGATAGTTCATAAAGTCATGATTTGACCAAATTACTGCTCAACTGAAAGAGGTCCCTCTCAAAGTCAGGACAGATCAGGGCTTGAGAGCCCAAGAGTACCACAAAATCTAGCACCACCTCTCACCAGCTGTGTGTGTTTGGGTGAGTTATTTCACCTCTCTGAGCCTCAGCTTCCTCTGCAGTAAAATAGGGATAATTATAATAATTATTGAGCACTCACAATGAGCCCGACACTGTGCCAAGCTGGTGTTCGACTGCTGGGCACACTCACTTTTCACAGGCAGTGGGGCCTGTACAGTCTTACCAACCAACCAGCTATCTTGAATTCCATTTATGCTGCCAATGAAAAAAACTACTTCTAACAATCCTCATGCTTATTTATAAACTCCTTGTGTTGATTTTGCTAACAATATTTGAGGCTGTGGATTCCTAATGAGGACCCTTCATATATTACTTTACCACCCCTGGCAGGGGCACCATGTACAGATGCACAGGTTGTATACTGCACAAGTCCAGGAGATGCCATGACAAAACCACAGTATGAATGGCACCCCCTGGAACTTCATAGTGCCCAACTTGATCAACTTGCTCCATGCAGACCTGAACCCAACCATGTGGGCTCCTGATTTTGGTAGTTCTGGTGCTAACCTCCACTCCTAAGATATAGAATAATCCTGTGCACACATATTCATCACATGGTTAAAAGTGAAGCATTTTTAAGGTCATTGCACAGGTAGTAAAGCAAGCACTTAGCTCTGTGCCTGGACACACCAAACTCTGTACACAGTACTGTTATTTTGATTTTTGCCTCCAGCATTTTTCTGCCCAAACAGCAGCATTGGAGTGGACTTTGGCTTTCAGAATCTGAGCCCCAGCTTTGGAGACCCTTCTAGGAGACCCCAGCAAGCTGGAAATCCCTACCCTGCCCCTGGCTCTCACCCCCTAGGCCTCTGCTACCATTGAGAGCACCCCCTCCCCCCCAGTCACATCCCCTGGGGAGAGAAAAGGTTGCATCATGGTGTCCTTTCTCCTCTCAGCGTTCAAAGCTACCGCCAGCCCCCACATGGCCGGCCTGATTTGTTTCTTATCTTTAATTTTTTTTTAATCGGGCAGATCCCCTCTGGTTACTTTTTCCGCAGCATCTTACAGCATCTCTAGAGCAGGCAACAAAAGCATTCTTTTGGGTGCCGGCAGGGGGCCAGGGCAGAGCCACTTCAAAGGGAATGCAAAGCGGCAGCCATGTCCCTGTCATTGTCCTACTCTGCGTGTCTGCCCCCCATTGTCCTGAGGCCGCCCTGAATAGGCAGGCACAAAGGCCACACGTTCAAAGTGGGCACAACATGCTCCATCGGACGGCCAGCCTTCGCCTGTGCTCTGTCCCTTCATCCTCTTATATGTAGGTTTCCCGCAGGGGAGGGGAGCTGGCCTTGAAGTGGGTTTTTTTCTCTCCTGTTGTTTCTCTCTCTCAGCCAAAACTTATGATTACATTTTGAAGCAGCCCCTGATTGGCAACGTTTTCCTCTCACTTCTTCTACAGAACAAGCAGGATTGCCCCCAGGTTTCCTGGGCTTTCTCGTGGGGGCGGGAGCCTAGGTACGACTGTTTTCCCCTCCAGTGAGCAGGTGAGTGGTTTTGAGCTCTTCGTGTAACAGAAAGGGGTGAATCCCACTCCCGGCACCAGGGAGTATGAGACCTGCTGAGCTAAACGGAGAATTTAGAGAGAGATTATCCAGACTCGATTTTATAGAAGAGGAAGCTGAGGCCCAGAGGGGGTGAATCCCACTCCCGGCACCAGGGAGTATGAGACCTGCTGAGTTAAATGGAGAATTTAGAGAGAGATTATCCAGACTCGATTTTATAGAAGAGGAAGCTGAGGCCCAGAGATGGTGAGCTACTTGCCGTAGGCCTCACAGCAAGGCTGGGGCAGAACTAGGGTTGAATCCAGGTGTCCCGCATCCCAGTCTAGGGCTCTTTTATTTCCTGATGCCCAGGGAGGCCCTGAGCCAGGGGAGACTTAGAGGCATCAGCAGCTCATGAGTCACCAGGTTATCATGGGGAAAACATCTCAAACTCCAGACAGGGTCAGCAACACTGGTATTTATACACTGTCCCATAGACAACTCTGAGCACTCTGCCCTCCTGAGAGCAGACTTACAGTCTCACTCTGCAGAGAGAAAACTAAGGTGCAGGCAACAAGTCGAAGCCTAACGTTGTGTATATCAGAACCAGGACTCCTGAGGCTGGAGGATTCCTGTGGCAGAGGAGACAGCAGAAAGGATGTATGCAGAGAGAAAAAAGTTTGCTCCAATCTACAGGCATAATAACAGCAACTATAGTAAGAATAACTGTCATTTCATGACTTAGGTACCGCATGCCGGGCAGTGGACACAGTTTCTGACTTGAGCCAAAATTCCTGGGGGGAGAAACTATTATTATCCCCATTTGAGGAAGAAGGAGACTGAGGATCAGAGAGGTTAAGTAACCTGCCCAGAGTCACACAGCTGCCAGATTCAGTGGGACATTAAATAGCATTTGTCCTTTGGTCCTGGCCGGTGCGGGCAGGGGTGGGGAGCAAGCCGGGCAGACTCTACCCTCAAGAAGGCTCAAGGACCAGGGGAATGGTAAGGGATGCTTATATGAAAGCAGCCTGGCTATATGACAGCTCTGGGGTCCCTAGAGTCAGCCTGAACCTGGTTCAAATTCTGGCTCTCCTGCCTGAGCTGTGTGACCTTAGACGGTCATCTACAAATAAGAAAAGAGCCTCGGGCAGCATCCAGCACACAGTCGCTTATATGAAAGCAGCCTGGCTATATGACAGCTCTGGGGTCCCTAGAGTCAGCCTGAACCTGGTTCAAATTCTGGCTCTCCTGCCTGAGCTTTGTGACCTTAGACGGTCATCTACAAATAAGAAAAGAGCCTCGGGCAGCATCCAGCACACAGTAAATGCCCAAGAAATGGCATAGCTGTTGTTGCTTGTTAAACATGAAGACAACAGGACAGGGCAGAGAGAGAGATCTGTTTGAGGCCTGTGTATCAGCCCCATGGGGACAGGAGAGCAGTTAGGGGAGCTGCTGGGTGGAGGGCAGGACTTGGAGACCAGGAGCAGGGCGTGGGAGGCGTGAAGGATGAGCAAGAGCAAGGAACTGAGCGGACCTGGCTTTAAGGACAGTGATACAAAGAATCCAGTCCCAGCCCCAGCAAGACAAAGGGAGGCAGAGCCCCACAGCCTGGAGATGGGACCAGATTGAGAGGACACCTGCTGGGCTGCCAAGGGCACAGGCCCAGCCTCACCAGCCCAGATGCTAGGCCTAGCTCAGCCAGCCAGCTTGCTGTGTGACCGAGGGGCAAGGGAAGCCCCTCTCTGAATCTCAGCTTCCCTCATACACGAAGTGAAGGGGTGAACCAGTATCGGGGAGACTTGCTCCTGTGCTCCAAAAAGGCCTGGGGGGAAGGGCCTGCCAAAGGAACAGGGCTCCAGACCCTTACCCCAGCTGCCACCAGGACAGCCCCCTGAACTGGGACTGATTGAGTCCTCACTTAGGATGCGTTAGAACACAGATGTGGTGGTTCTAACAAAACCAGCTTGGAAAACTGCCACAAGACTTGATTGAACACGAGCATGTGGAGCATCAGCTGAGTGAGCCAGGTTTGGATGAAGATGCACCCGGCTCACCCGGGCCGTCCAGGAGCTTCCAGAGTAGGGAGACATACAGAGAGGAACTTCCAAGGAAATGAAGAGATGGAGACTTATCCAGGACTCGGGGAGCTCGAGCTGGGGACTCAAGTTTTGGGGTATTGAAGCTCATTGAAGCTGATCGCTCTCCCTTTCTCTCTCACACACACACACAAAACCCGAAGCAAACCTTAAAACACCCTTATGCTCCAGAACCCTCTCACATCTACCTGCCTGTGGTTGGGACCCACAAAATGAGCTTCCTCCTGGTGCAGAGATGGAAAAGTCTATACTTGGCACAAACCAGGGGCTTCTTGGTCATCTCTCTGGAACTCTGGCCAAGTCCTGCAGGTCAAAAAGCCAATAAAAATATGAATAACAGCTAATATAATTGAGCACTTACTATGTGCCAGGCATCGTACTAGACACATTCTATTTATTTGCCATTTAATACTCACATCAATCCTATGAGATACAGACAATATTAATAGAGGAGTTGAACTTACTCTCCCCGGTCTCAGGAAAGTGTCCAAGGCTAGAACCAAATCCAAGCAGCCCTATTCATGCTCCTAACCACAGCACATTATACCATTTGGGCCAGGCCAGCTTCCAGAAGGAGGCAGGACTCCACTAATTAATTTCCTAAGAGGTGCACAGAAAGAAATTGGCCTCCTGACTACTGGGTCAATTTCTGATGGGAATTCCATCTCTACGTTGTGGCGCACGAGCTCCGCTTAATCTTGTTCTGGAAAACAAATCAGCGTAATGAAATCTCTCTCTATAAACGCATGCATGGAGGAAACAGCTAAGTGTAAACAAAGTTGTAGCATTGCCTGTTTAGACACCATTGACTTTCAAATCAGCTTGCTTCTCCATCCTGCATGGCAGAAATAGAGTCGAAATGCAAATGTAGCATAAACGACTCTATAATAAATGCTCATTCAACATTTATTCTTTCTCAAATCATCTCTTAAAGCCCTTTCATGCTAATGTCTAGGAGATGTGACATTAGAAAAATTGCTTTGACATGCTAAGGGGCTCCAAGATTAACAAAAAAAGAAAGGACAAGATAAAGCTTTCCGAAGACCTATTTCAGAGGAATTATTCCCGCCTTTGAAAGTGTTCCAAGGTTGCTGCACATTTCGGCTTGTTGGCATACATGTAAATGAAGTGCTACAAAAGTCCTCGGCTAAATTCCACTCGAATGAAAGCTCCCAGATGCTGGCACAGTGACAGGGAGGGAGGCCAGACTTCAGGATGAGCACTGAAGGGGCTGGAGGTGACTTTCTTGTCCCGAAGGCAGAAGGGAACAGGCTCCAGCCCAAGGCATGGGGTAAAAATGTCAAGGTCAAGCACAGCTGGCGTGGCCAGCACCTGGTTGCCATGTTAAAGGAACAACATCTGTATCCTTCATCAAACAAACGATCCAGCCCACTCCAGCTGCTGGCCCAGCCTACAATCCTCGCCTCTTTCTTGTGTGAGCTTGACTGACCTCTCTGGGCCTCTCTTTAGAACAGAGACAAGAGAACACACTTAAAGAGGATTCGGTGACATGACTCATGTAGAGCGCATAGTGTAATGTCTGACACTTAGTAAGTGTCCAAGAAATTGTTCATGGTTGATGTCATGATTATGCCTTGGTCTCTGCAAGCCCCGCTGAGGTGCAGGGTAGAGGCAGGAGAAAAAAGAAAGAGCCCCATGTGGGAGAAGAGCAGAGAAGAGTCAGTGACTCTTCCACCGTGCAGAGACTGGTGGGGTCATGGCCAAGTCTGCTGCATGGTCCATGTTGCTGCCCCTTTGAATGAATTCCTTGAATTAAGAACCCATATGACATTTCCAGGCACCACATTTCAGAGCAGGTTAGATGTGCTGTGGACGTCATTCTGAATTACCGGAGTGTCTTAGAGTTTCCTAGAGAGGAGGGGAAGGAGCATTCACTGAGCATCTCCTGAGCAGTTTATTTCACTAATGTTGGTGACAGCCCATTGACGTTGCTATTCCTGTTTTAAAGATTTCCACATTAGTCAGTTTGGACAAAATGCTCTGATCATCCTAAAATGTCAGTGGTTTAACACAATAAAAGTGTATTTCCTGCTCACGTGGCAGCCTAATGGTGGTGTCCCTTGGGTGGGGCTGTCCTCAGCAGCTCTCCTTCATTGATGACTCGGGGACCAGACGACTCCAATCTTTAGTTGCAGATGGAAAAAGACAATAGAGGATCCTACCTGGGAGGGTTTTACACTAGGAGCCTGGAGGTGAAGCATCACTTCTCACGTGGCTACCCAGAACTACAGAGAAGGCAGAGAAGCGTGATCTAGCTGAGTGCCCAGGAGGAAAAAGGGAACCTTTTAGTGGAAACAGGAAAACAGATGCAGAGAGGTTAAGTGACCTGTCAGAAGAAACAGAGGACGTGGCTACCCAGAACTACAGAGAAGGCAGAGAAGCGTGATCTAGCTGAGTGCCCAGGAGGAAAAAGGGAACCCTTTAGTGGAAACAGGAAAACAGATGCAGAGAGGTTAAGTGACCTGTCAGAAGAAACAGAGGAAGTTAGCTACAGAGCAAGACCTGTAACCTGCTCTTTGGAGGTCTTGTCACCTTCAACACCACCATCGACCTATCATCAGCAATACAACAGGCATTTATTGAGCACCTACGATGTGTCAGATGCTGCTCTGGCACTGAGACTCAGAGCTGGGTAAGACGTGAGCTTGCTGTGTCTGTGTGGAAACAAGCACATGCTGGGAAAGAGAACCACCAACCACATCCAGCCCTGGTAAGGGACCAAGTGGGGCTGCAGATGGTCGAGCTCCTGGAGCCTTCAGGAAGCAGGAGCTGGCAGTACTCATTGAAGGAGGAGGGGCTGATCCTCAAGGATGAGGAGGAGTCCAAGGACAGAGAGGATAAAGTCAGGCATTCCAGAGAGGGAGAGGGATGCTCGAGGACAAAGAGCCCAGCAGCCGGTTCTGAAGCGGGTGCGTAGCGCAAGAGGGTAGACTGGCAAGGTGGCAGGATCCCAGCCTGCGAAGTTCTCCCAGGCCAGAGCTGAGAGACGTGTGAGCAGTGGAGAGGTTGGGGAAGGAGCAGAGCAGATGCTGCTGGGGTCCCCCCCATGTGCTCTGGGTCTTTTTGACTCCAGCATCTGTATCTCTTTGCCTGAGGATCTCTTTCATGGCCAGAGCCCTAAATCCACTCTACCCATAAGCCAGAGCACTGGGAAATGAGCACTCCCCAGGAGCAGCCTCCAACCTACAACTGATGGGAGTATGAACACCCTAGACCCTTCATGCTTGGAAGGCAGGATACCTCGGAGATACCTATTCTACGTTGGTTCCCTGAGTTGCCCAGCAAGAGTCAGCTACAGTCGCCTACAGTGGGAATTGGCTGGACAACACGCCCTTTATTGCCTGCCTTCCCTTTCTGCTGCACTACCCTGCTTTGCTGGTGCTTCCTGGGATCATCTTCCAGATTAACTACCAGAAAGCAAACTTACACAGTACCAATGTGATTCTCTCATAATCACGGTGGACATTGCTGGCAGGTATCTAGAAAGTGACA
>NW_007727761.1:98452-142959 GCF_000696425.1 Galeopterus variegatus | reverse complement strand
TTTCTGCTGCACTACCCTGCTTTGCTGGTGCTTCCTGGGATCATCTTCCAGATTAACTACCGGAAAGCAAACTTACACAGTATCAATGTGATTCTCTCATAATCACAGTAGACATTGCTGGCAGGTATCTAGAAAGTGACAACTTACCAAACACAGTAGTCCCATGTGGCTGCAGAACGATGGTTGGAGGAGCTGAGCTCAGCCTCTCTCAGAGGGGACCCGAGGACCTTCCCAGCTCCACCAGCCTGCGCATCTCCTCAGAGCTACTCCCTAGCTCTTGCAGAGGCTCCCGCTTGGGGTGATGTTATATGGCCTGGGGGGCAGGGGCTTGGAACACGAGCAAGTACAGCTTCAGAGGAACACACCTCCCTTTTATATACTCGTGTATATATAGTATATATATGTGTGTGTGTGTATGTGTATGTGTGTGTGTCTGTGTGTATCTCTCAACAGTCAAAAACACATCAGAACTGTCAAAAGTACACGGAATCACCTAGCAAACTATGAAACCCAAGCCACAGTTCTATGTTTTATGGTGTGAAAAGTGCAAGTGGCTTATTGAAATAGAAATTAAATCTAAAAAAAACAAAAGGCTATGATCTGGGGAGAAGTTGACTGGACTTGCTAGCATCCCAAGGTTGGGCAATATGATGGAGCTCTCTTGCCTCAGGACTGGAGTGAGTGGCTCTTGTGCATTAACCAACCCCCACCACATCCGTTCTTAGTTCTGCCACATCTGTTGTCTTAGGCTGGACTCCCCAGAAGCGCACTCTGAGACAAGGATTTGAACACGGGGAGTCTATCTGGGAAGTCCCCCTAAGAAGTACCAGGAGGGGAGGAGGATGAGAGACAGAAAAGGGAAGGAAGCCCATCGGGGTGTGTTAATGAGCTGCTTACCTCTGTGGGCAACTGGGGCTCGATCCCACTGGGGCCTGGGAAGACTGTGTAGAGTTGTCCCACCAGAGGGGCAGGAAAGCTGGCAGGCGCTAGCTGAAATGTGATCCCAGGAATGTTGGCTCCCCCCTACTATTGCTGTGCAAGTCCCAGCAGGCAGAGAGAGCATCCAGAAAGAGCCACAGGAGCTGCAGCAGGAAGCCATAGGGTCAGCCTGCACAGAAGCAGTGTAGGGGGATTGGAGCAGGGCACCAGCCACACCTGTTACACCTGAGGAGAAAGAGACAGGGCTTTTGTGCTCCCCACTGGTTCCCCCAGCTCTGTCACTGCTGCCAGCATTCCCTAAAGGCCAAAGAAAATTTTCTGTATAGGTGGCAGCTTCATCATCCTCCCTAAGGTCCTCACAAGAGGGAGAGAGAGGATTTCTCCCCTCTGCTCTGCACCAGGATTGATGCTCAGCCTTGTCCATCTTGAGGTACTAAAATAAGCCCTTCTCCCAGGCCATCTTCAGGCTGCTTGAAAATAAGGAAGCCCATGGCACACTCTAGTCAATTTGGGCCTCCTCTAGCAGCACAAGAGAGAGGGACCCAGTCACCACTCCCCAAGGTCACTGCAGGGGAGGAGGCAGTCTGGGAGGAAGACCCTGCCTGTCCAACCCAAGATAGATGGCTTTCTTTGACTCCCACAGCCAGCTCCCAGAACAGGGAAAGATGGGAAGAGGGCACCTCCTCTTCTGAACTTGAGTAAGAAGGGACAGCTCCATTTTAGAGAATCAACAGAGAATGGATTCTCAGAATCTGAAGACCAGCTCTTGCCTTTCAGCCTTGACTCTTCAGGAAAACATAATCTGGCGAACTGAATATTCCCTGGAGGAAACCTGAGCAGAAGGGAGCCTGGGATGGAGGCCACATGTTGAGCAGAGGGCAGGGGATGGCCTGTCAGAGCTCTACCACATCGTCTTTGTGGCAGACATCTCCCTGATTATGAGAGGATTGAGCATCTCCTCATATCTCGACTGTAGGCGGATACCCTGCCAGGCTCCACCTTCAGTGTGCCAATGCGTAAATAGTTCCCACCTCCTCTTGCTTTATCAGCCTGCAAACCACCTCTCCTGGGAATTATCTGTTCCTACCCTTTGCCCCCTTTCCTATTGGGTTGTTTGCCTTCTTTTTTATGTTTGGTAGGCACTGTGGATTCATTGAATTGTGTCCCCCAAAGTCCATATATTAGAAGCTTAGTTCCTCCCCACTGTATCTGTTGAGGTGGCAAATCCTATTACAGTAATTGAAAGCTGGGGCCTTGAAGAGGTGATTAGATTGTAGGACCTGCAGTAGTGAGTGGATTAATAATGATGATCAGGGACATGGTTCTGAGGACTTTAAAAGAAGAGCATATGAGTCTCTCTGTCTGCTGTGCCATTTTCTGCCATGGGAGACCCCTGCATTGCTGTAAAGCCACCACCAAAGAAGATCATCACTAGATGTGTTCCCTGGACTTCAGACTTCTTAGCCTCTGAAACTACAAGCAATAAATTTAGTTTTCTTACAAAGTACCCGGTTCTGGGTATTTTGTTATAAGCTACAGAAACAGACTAATACAGAAGGCAATTTGGGAACCTTCCCTTTTTACCCAAGCATGCCCGTTGGAGTCTTACCCACTCCTCTGACTGGCTTATCAAATAATTTCTTCCAGTCATATATGTACATACTTGATGGTAAGGCCTGGTGAATACAACTTTTTTTGGTCTCACTTCATTTTTAGCAACCCCCACCCTTCCTGCCGCTTATTCAAACCCTGTTAAGAATCATCTAGACTCCATTTTATAGTAAAAGAAACAAAGACCCAGGGTGGTTAAATGACTAGTCTAAGGCCACACAGCAGGTTAGAGGCAGGGCCAGGCCTCCTGACTCCACCCAGTACTCCTACCAAAGAACCCATTCAGTCCCCTACATCTGGCCAGCACACACCTCACTGGATGGAGCTTTCACTCCCCAGGACCCTAGAGCTAGCTTTTGGGAGCTCTGATGAGGGACCCCAATGGTAGTTACCAGAGGGACCCACACGGCCAACCCCAGACTCTGCCACGCATCCCACCACCAACCCCACTAATACATATTTTATGGGGCTGTTCTCCCTTCCCGGCAAACGTTGTCATTAATCTGCTCCCTGGCTGTGCAGAATAACATCCCTCAAGAACAGACCGCT
This sequence comes from Galeopterus variegatus, assembly GCF_000696425.1. Classification (NCBI taxonomy): domain Eukaryota; kingdom Metazoa; phylum Chordata; class Mammalia; order Dermoptera; family Cynocephalidae; genus Galeopterus; species Galeopterus variegatus. The sequence continues at coordinate 139,860 of NW_007727761.1, read as the reverse complement.
TTCTGAATATTTTATCATTTCTCATTCCTTCTCCTGAAACTAATATATATTTACGCAGTCTACCTCCTGCAGGAGAACTATATTGTTTTCTCTCAGTGCCCAGGAACTTAGACACAGAATTGCGCATAAGTAAAAAAATATATGCCTAGCTATTGATGTTGAAAGCAAGAACCAATCATCTATCAAGCTGTGAGGGAAGCTAGCAGGAAGATTTGCATATGGTAAAAAAGAAGAAGAAAACAGACCCCCACTCCACAGAGGGCCGGGTGAGAGGAGGCAGACATCTTCCTGCACTTGGCAAATCTCAGCAGCAGGGAGAACAGCAAAGAGCTATTTTGTTAGCAAGGTCAAAAACTTCCTACTTGGAGATCCAAACCGAAGGGACCAAAGTTGTTGCAAAGTTTTACAGCGCCATTTTCATCGTCATGGAACATTTATTACAATGAGGATCCCAACATTTGTGCAACCCTTTTGCTTCCTTGTGCATTATTCTGTTTCAATCGAAAAAAACAGGCTCTTAAGATGGGAAGGCCGAGATGATGACCGCCATTTACAAATGAGGGAAAACAGACCCAGAGAGGCATTCAGGTGTAGCAAGGCGGGGAAAAGCTATTTAACAGTGGTTCCATAGTCCCTTTCAAAGAGAAAAACTTGTTTAGAAAAATACCTTCCTGAGCCACTTTGCATGTGAAGGTGGGGTCTTGAAAACATGTTTAGAAGATGATGATCAATTACATTGCTCTGCGTAAGGATTTAGCAGGAATTTGAGGTCAGCTGGAGAAAAAACAGTGGAGCTGACATGGCAGAAGCCCTCATAGAAAGATATTGAGTGAAAAACTACTGTCAGGGCCAGGGCTAAGGGTCTTCTCTAGATGAAGATGACTAATGTTGGTTTCAACTTGTTGGCTTCTACAACATAACCTTCCTCCCCCGAAACTGTCAACCATTAGCAAAGTCCACCATGCAAAGGAATAGCTTATGTGAATGGTATTTGGGGGAAATGTGGGGAAGGAGTTTGGGTCCACTTTGGATCGGGTCCGGGGTGGAGAAAAGAAACAGTCATGGGGGAGAGATGGTAGTAGGGGGGAAGCAGGCAGTCAGAAGTAAAAGGACTGGGGAAGCATGAACACCAGACACTGGCAGAAATCTCAGAAGGTCCTGGTCCTCCAACCACCCCCACCCCGAGATGTGAATACAGGGTTGAGTCTATTTTATGTACATCTTATAAACCTCAGCTGACAGGTGGATTACATGGAGATGAATAAAGCAGTCTCCGCTGGAAAGAACTCAAAGTTCGAAAGCAGATAGGCAGGCTGGAAGGCAACTTGGCCAAGCAAGGACTCAGAGCTGGTAGGAAGTAGAGTGAGAACAGCCACAGTCTCCAGACTCCCAAAGCAGCACTCCCGTCCTCACCCTAAGCAGGCCGTCCTGCCTCAGCTTCTCGCTTCCCCTTCTCCGTCCAGCCTTTGCCCTTGAAAGCTTTTTCATCTATAGGGTGATTTCCACCTTCTATAGGTTAGGATGCCTGCCTTCCAGGCACAGCTCTCCAACATGCTGGGCTTGGGTGAACCAGGAGATTGGTGCCCCTGTCCACTTCAAGTGGTCCTGGCCTCTTCTGAACTGCAGCACTCTCTCCTGTGGCCTTGTCCGTCTGCGGCTTGGGTGACAACCATAGCTGCCTGCAAGAGCTCCTGACCAACATCCCCATCTCTGTCAGAGCACTGACCACGTGGATCTCAATCCCATTTCCCAGGATCTGTCTCCCAGTATACACCTAAGAAAAGCATGGCAGGGTCAACCCAATTTATCTCTGGGGTCCATGGGGACAGACAGCAGCCACAGACCCACCACAGAACAAATGAGTGGGAAACGCCATAGAGATGCAAGTTGTCCTCTTTATAATAGAGGAGAACAAAAGTCATCACAAGTGCCCTTAGTAAGTGTTTATTCTGTACCAGGCTGTAGGTATCCTCATTTCATCCTCACTGCAAGAATTAAATTAATGGTGGTAGGTACTGTCATTATCCCCATTTTATGAATAAAGAAACAGAGGACCAGAAAGCCTGACTGGTTGCCGAAGGTCACACAGCTGGCGAGAGCTGAGATTTACATCCCAATGGTCTGACTACAGATCTCTCAGCTCTTCAGCGTTGAATGATAAACACTCTCTGGGGTCTTTCTCCTGCAAGCTGCAATAAGTATGGGTTGGGCGCAGCTGCTCTGAAGTATTGTCCCCTGCTAGATCGAATGCACCTTAGGGACAGGGTCTCTGTCACCTCCCTAGGTGACTATCATGCAGTAGCGCCTAAGACGGAAGGGTATATTTGTGCATGGAACAAAAGGAGGAGCAAAGGGAAGCAGGTCCCAATGGATGGCAGAGTCACCAGCTGGGTTGGCTTCCTGCTTTTCCCAGCCCTGAGGTCAGCATAAAGCGGCTGCTACAGAAAAGAGGAGGAGGAAAAGAAAATGGAAGAGGAGGAGGAGGAGGAGGAGGAGGAACCGAGCAGATCCGGTGGGGAGCGTCTGCCACCCCAGATGGCCTGTGTGTACCAGGATGTGGGGTCCCCTTCACACACCGTCTGAATTATTCAGACGAGGAGGCTGCAGGGGCCCGGGAGGTCTATGATGTTTGGGGGTTTCATGGCCACTTAGGTGGACCAAAAGAGAAAAAAATTTTGTTCCTCCCACTTATCTCCTAACCTTATAAACTCAGGATTAGCAGATCAAAGGCGGATTTGGCACAGCTGAGGGATGACAGTGGCTTCAGAGAACAGTTTGGGCTCCATCCTTCATGATCAAATGAGCTTAGGTCATTGATAAATAAATGGCGTTTTGAATTCCTCTAATTGGGCGTACGGGTCACGCCTGAGCTGCAGCAGCCCAGCTGTCCTGGCAGAGTTAATGAGCCAGAGAGGGCCCAGAAGGGATCCCAGCAGTGGCCACAAGGAGGGGTTCCAGGGAGCACCCTGGACAGGGCAGAGGTCCCAGGATGGCCCTCCTCAGCAAGCCCAAGAGTTAAGAGCAATGGCTCTGGAGCCAGAGAGATGGATTCAAACTCCCAGCACTGCCACCAGTGAGCGAGGTGACCCAGGGGGTCCCATGACCTGTCAGCACCTCCATTTTGCAGCTGAGGAAATAATTGTGTTAGTAAGCACCCTGTATCGAGGACTCATCTCATGCCAGGCACTTGTCATCAGAGGGAGGTATCCAGGCTCCTAAGCGCAGCCGGAGACCAGCCTTGGAGGGCACCCACAGCATGGAGCAGAGAGCACAGAGTCAGGGGCACGAGGCCCGGGCAAACTAAAGCCCAGTTCTCCCACTCCCTGGTTGAGTAAACATGGGGAGACACTTCATTACTCTGTGCCTCCGCTTCCTCATCTGTAGGAGAGTTCTCCTGGGGTGGACAGCAGTCACTGCCTGTAAAGGACTTGGTGGGGCACTTAGCCAGTGGCGGTGGTTGTCATCCTTAACACCGTGACTTCCTTAATGATATGAACAACCTTGTGCCAGTCACCTGCCTGTTTGATTTCAGATCCTATTCCTGACCATCTGCTCTGCTCTATGCATTTACCAGACTCCTTGGCCACCTGGCTTCTAGGTTGGTTTGGCCAATGGGAGGCACTGTGAGAGTGACTGAGTAAAGCTGAGGTACCCCGCTCACTGTGTTTCCTGCCACATCTCCGACAGAGGCTGGATCAGATCTAGGGTCCGGCTCCTAGCAGAGGGCCCCCACCAAGATTCTAGCTCCTGCTCAACAGCCCAGCTCCCAGGCTCTCGAAACACCCCCTCCTCTGTCTGCCCTCCAGCTCAAGGGTGTTAGCAGTTTCCTGTAGTTGTTAATCTCTGGGCTGTCTTACCTTTCTCTGTCTGGTTTCTCAGCCCTCATATCTCTTGCATAATCAATTCCCTCTCTGGATTCTCTCTAACTGAAAGACCTAGAGAGATTTCTGGCTGGTAAGGACCTCAGTCACCTGCGTAGCATTTATCATCCATCCACGCAGTGATAATTCAGCAACTGCTCTTGGCTAGGCCCTAAGCAACAGAGACATTTTAAATGAAGGCCCTGCCTCTCGCTCAGGTTGATAGACACCCACATTAGGGGCTACAAGCTGGCCAGGCTCAGAGTATGCCACAGACGTGGGCCAAGGGGGACAAAGGGTTCACGTGGCCAGCAACAAGGAACCAGGGCTATCCCTTCACCAACCTCCTGCACGTCCATGGTGGCCCGAGTCAAGCTGGAATGACTCACCCTGTTGACAGATAGGCAGAGGGAGGACTGGAGAGCTGAGTAGACTGGGGAGTCTTGTGCAGGAGCAGAAGGAACTCTGGCTCCGGGTCAGCACTCTGGGCACGAGGTGACCTTGAGTAAGTTCCCTCGTCTCCCTAGGCCTCCATGTCAGTTTCTCCATCTGAGAAATGAACAGCTTGAAAGAGGTGATCTGCTCATGTCCTGACTTTTCTACATTTTGTATCTTCTGATTATCCATCAAAAGGACAAAACATAGAAAAGAGGAAACACCCTCGAGCAGTGGGTTTTGGCTCTTAACTTATTTTGGTTACCAGGCCCGAGGCCTTGGAGTGTACAGAGAGCCATCCTTTGTATCAGGCAGGCTTGGGTCTGAGTCTCAATCTGCTATAATTCCCTGTGTGACCCCAAGTAAGTCACTTTCCCTCTCTGAGCCTCAGTTTCTCCATAAGGAAAATGAGTCCCAGAGCAGTACCTATCCCCAAACAGTTGTGCAGATTAAAAGAGATAATGTATGAAAATCATCAGGCACACAGTAGGTGCTTAATAAATGCAAGCCATGCTGCAGTGGAAACTTAGTTGAAAGCAATGCAGGAGGGTTGAGGAACAGGGTGGAAACTTGACAGAAAAAGATGTTGATTACCCAGGACTCCCTGACAATCTACCCTGAAACGGACACTCTACCTGCTGGGGGACATTGCCTGGGCGGAGGCTGGGAGTGATGACATCTGGCCACCCCCCCCCGGCAGCCAGATTACGTTTTTGCAGCAGCCTAGGAATTTCAAAAGGCTAACAAAGGTTACATCCTCTAACACAGAGTCTCAGAAACGTGCTTGTTCCCTTCCCAAGGGTTTAGCCTTACCCAGAGCCAACACCTGTGTAAGTGAGGGAGTGAGCTCCCCATGGGGGGTGGCCACGCAGGTGTGGGAGATGCCAGCTGCTTTAGTTGGCTGCACAACAGACAGTCTGGAGCCACGAGACCCTCCCATCCCGGCAGAGGCCTGGCTCAGAGCAGACCGTGTTAATACTGATTATGGCCACCCATCAAGGACGGTGGTCCTTGGGTGCGGGCGGTGGACAGGTGGGTGACCAGCCTGCTTCTTTCAAGCCCCCAGCCCCCACACATGCTCCAGCTAAAAATAATACCTCCCCGGGAGACCTGCTGCTGCTGGCACTGCCAAACCATGCATAAAACATCAGCCGGTCAGGTTTCTTCCTCTGAATAGCTTCATTCAGAGCGTGCAGGGGTGAAAGGTTTATGGGAGGGATCACTTGGCTTCCTGGAGGGACCAGAGCAGCCCTGGCCTCTGCCTGAGCCCCCAGCCTCCCCACTCTGTGCCTGGCACCTCAGCCCCAATGGCAGCCCACACAGAGGGCTCCCAAGCTAGGGCTGGCTGGGGCAACTTCTCTCTCGCAATATACCCCAAAGGCCTCATTCTGGACCCCCTTAACGGAGAAAGAGAGGCTACCCTGGCAGGAGCAGACAGCTCTGGGTTTAAATCCTGCTTCTTCCACATTCCAGTCATGTCCAAGTGTTTGTGTGCACCCCACCTTCTGAAACGCTCTCAGAGAGGTTGAATGAGTTCCACAAAGACACACAGACAGAAGATGTGGAGCCATCAGATTCAAACCCAGCTCTGTATGGCTCAGACCCACTTACTGCTATGCCATTTTGTCATGGTCTAAGATTAGAGTGATCCAAGGAAATGGGCCATGGAGAAAAGAAAGGGGAAACTTATCCTAGGTGAGTGATCCCTGAGATGGCTGAAGTCAGGACTTTCCTACAAAAACAGCTCCCCCGCCCTTCCTCCCTTTCTTTCTCTTTCCCCTTTTCTTTAATTCATTATTCTCTCTCTTTTTCTCTTTATTCGCTCAACAAGAATTTCCTTATATATATTTTCTTAATCTTAAAAACGTATGCTCACAATAAAAAAAACCTTGAAGTTTCAGAAAAGTAGAGTTAAAAGAATCAAAATGTCCTATAATCCCCCTATTCCAGTTATCCATCAGTATATAACACAGCCCCAAGTCTGCTGGCAAAGAACAACTATTTAATCATGTGCATAGATTCTGTGAGTCAGAAATTCAGACAGCGCACCACAAGGGATGGCTTGTCTCTGCTCCACAATGTCTGAAGCCTCTGCTGGTAATAGCTAGGGACTAGAATCTTCTAGGAGCCTCTTCATTCATATGTCTGGCTCATGGACTGGGATGAATCAGCTGAGAATGTTGACCCAAGTGCCTACTCAAGGCATCTCTGTGTGGCTTGGGCTTCCTCACAATATGGTGGCCTTGATGTAGTTGTACTTTATGTAGAGGCTCAGGGCTTCACAAGGCAAGGTTCTAGCAAGTAAAGGGATACTCCAGGGCATTTTATGCCCCAATTTTAGAAGTTACATGGTGTCACTTCTGGCATACTCTATTGGTCAACACAGTCACAAGCCCACCTGGATTCAAGGGGAGAGGTCATAGGTTCTGCTTCTCGGTAGGAGAAAGGTCAAAAGGTTTAGGTCATGTTTTAAAATCACCATACTCTCGCTCTGAGATACCAAGCACTGATGTTATGTCACATTTATTTTCTTATGATTTTGTGATCTAATTTCTTTTTTCAATTTAACGTTGGGTCATGGGCATGTTCCCTTGTCATAAAAACTCTTTATACACATCAATATTATAATAATTCTTCAGACTCCAAAAGAAATACATGTGTATGGTTGAAATTTTAAAAATTACTTTATTAAATATAAAAATTTCTACACATTTTTTTAAAGTCAGTACTAGCTCACCTACTATATGTACGTTTTTAACCCTGATTTTTTTCACTTAACATTATAGGAGGACCACATTCACACTACATTAAATATTTTCTACAGCAACATTTTCAATGGCACTTTCTCATTCCATCATATGACTATCTAGAATCGACTTACAAGATCCCCATTGTTGGATTCTGATGCTATGTCCAATTTCACTGTTGTAAAAACCAACAATGACATTGTGAGCATTGTGATGGTCACATTACACGTGGAGTCCTATCAACAGCCCTGTGATCATTATTCCCATTTTACAACCATCATTAATAATAATAATACCTAACATTTACTGAGCACATACTATGTGCCCAGCATTTTTCTGAGTGCTTTATATGGAATAATTCATTTAAATCCTCACCACAATATATGAGTTAGGTGTTCTCCTTCATACCACAGATGAGGAAACTTAGGCACAGAAAGATTAATAATTTCTCCCAAGATCCCACAGCTACTAGGAACTGGCACATCCTGGACCCAAACCTAGGTCTGCCTGACTTCAAAACCAGTAACCACTGCAGTAAACCACTGAAGACGTCATCAGGACTGGTTCAGCCTGGGAAGTGCTGGCCCTGAATGAGGAGAGAGGCTCAGAGCCCTCAGATGCTCCAGCGTTGGGGGAGGGGAAGGCAGCAGGTCCATCCTCAAGAGATTTGACATTGCCCATCCTGGACATCTGACGAGAGGCTGGGAAGCATGGGGGACATGGAAGGGCTGTGTATAGCACAGCTTTCTTGGCCGTTGGTGGCTTTTAGGGGGGAAGAATCAGAGGCAGCTTCACCTGCCTGGGAACAGAGTGTGACTTTTACCGTTCCTACTGGTGTTCTCTCCACTCCACAGGAACTCGGGGACCCTGCATTCACTTTTTAGCCCTCCCTCCAGCCCACTCCACATCCACCACATCTGCAAGGCCTGCTGCCTTTCGAACCCACTCACTTTTTTCACCCCCACCCACCCGCATCCTCATCCAGACCACCATCTTCTCTCTCCTGGGCCACTGTAAAGGCCTCCTCGCTGGCTTCCAGGCTTCCCCTCTTGGCCCCCTGTGCTCTATTTTGCACATAACAGTCAGAGATATCTTTATTAAAGCACCAATCAAATCAAGTCATCACCGGGCTAAAATGTTTTAAGGCTTTCTATCACCCTTAGGTGAAAGAAAACATTCCTGAACTTGGCCTACAAAGTGCCACAAGACTCAGCCCCTGCTCACCTCTTCAGCATCAGCTCCAAGTTCCCTGTCACTCTGCATTCAGCCACACTGACCTTATCTCAGGTCCTGGGAGTCATTAGGCTTCCTCCTGCCACTGGGTCTTTGCACGTGCTATTCCTTCTACCGAGAAAGCTTGTCCCTCCCTTCCTTACCCTCATAACTTCCTCATTGTTTTTTAATTTAATAGACTTTATTTTTTAAAGCTGTTGTAGGCTCACAGCAATATTGAGCAGAAGGTACAGAGATTTCCCACATACCCCTTGCCTCCACACTGGCACAGCCTTCCCCATTAGCAACATCTCCCTCCAGCATGGTACACTTGTTGCAATCAATGAACTGACATTGACACATTATTACCACACAAAGTCCATAGTTCACATTAGGGTTCACTCTTGGTATTGTGCATACTATGGGTTTGGACAAATTTATAATGACATGTATCACCGTTAAAATATCATACAGAGTAGCTTTACTGTCAAAAAACCTTCTGTGCTTTGTCTATGGATCCCTCCTTCCTAACCTCTGGCAACCACTGAACTTTTGACTGTTTACATAGTTTTATCTTTTCCAGAACGTCATATCATTGGTGTTACACAGTTGTAGCCTATTCAGATTGGCTTCTTTCACTTAATAATATACATTTAAATTTCCTCCATGTCTTTTCATGGCTTGATAGCTCATTTCTTTTTAACACTGAATAATATTCCATTGTCTGGATGTACCACGGATTACTTATCCATTCACCTACAGAAGGACATTTGAAGGTCACTGCCTTCCAAACTGCCAAGTTTGGGCAATTATGAATAAAGCTGCTATAAATTTCCATGTGCAGGTTTTTGTGTAAACCTAAGTTTTCAGCTCCTTTGGGGAAATACCAAGGAAAGTGATTGCTGGCTCACATGGAAAGAGTATGTTTAGTTTTATAAGAAACTGCCAAACTGTCTTCCAAAGTGGCTGCACCATTTTGCATTCCCACCAGCAATGAGTGAGAGTTCCCATTGCCCCACATCCTTACCAGTACTTGGTACTGTCAGTGTTCTGGATTTTAGCCATTCTAAGAGATGTGTGGTGATGTCTCATTGTTGTTTAAATTGTATTTCCCTGATGACATGTGATGTGGAGCACCTTTTCATATGTTATTTGCCATCTGTATACCTTCTTCGGTGAAGCGTCTAGTAAGACATTTTGCCCATTTTTTAATTGGGTTGTTTGTTTTCTTATTGTTGAGTTTTAAGCATTCTTTGTACATTCTGGATAACGGTTCTTTATCAAATATGTGTTATGCAAATACTTTCTCCCAGCCTGTGGCTTGTCTTCTCATTCTTTTGACATTGTCTTTCCCAGAGCAGAAGTTTTTAATTTATTGAAGTCCAACTTATCAATTCTTTCTTTCAGGGATCATGCTTTTGGTATTGCATCTAAAAAAGCTTCTCCAAACCCAAGGTCATCTAGATTTTTCTCCTGTTATCTTCCAGGAGTTTTATAGTTTTGCATTTTACGTTTAGGTCTGTGATCCATTTAGAGTTCATTTTTGTGAAGGGTATAAGATGTACGTCTAGATGCATTTTGTTTGCATGTAGATGTCCAGTTGTTTTAGCACCATTCGTTAAAGACTACCTTTTCTCCATCGCATTGCCTTTGCTTCTTGTCAGCTTTCTCATTTTTCAAGTCTCAGCTCAAGCATGCTTGAAGCCCCACAAAGTGACTTTCTTTGACTTCCCTACTCAGTGAAAACCTCCTATTGGAGAGTCTCTTAGCACTGTGGACCCCTCTCATCGACACTGGACCTCATTCTAAGATCACATTTACTGGTGTCACTCCTTGGCCACCTGTCACCCCCACTGGACTGTAAGCTCCATGAGGGCAAGGATCACACCTGTCCTACTCATCTTTGTGCACATGGCAAGGCACCTAGTTTGGTGCTCCACGGATATTTGTTATGGGAATGCCTGACTTGCAGGTAACAGCCAGCAGCGACAGAGCACCAAGGGTCAAGGCACAATCACTTCTCTTTGCTTATGAGAACTCATTTAATCCTTGCAAGTGAGGTAGGTATTATGATTACCATCCCCAGTGAGGCTCAGCAAGCTTAAGTCACTTGCCCAAAGTCAACAAGTCACCAAGGTGGGGGACAATAGCAGAAGTCTTGTACCGCAGCTTTGGAGCCAACACGTGGAGTCCCTGTGCTCAGCAGGTGTCCACACCGAGCCAAACCCAGGAGGCAGATCTCAGGTCAGAGTTCCATGCCAGTGCATGGAAACCTGAGGGCAACCATCTCCAGCTGGCCAGTGGCCAGAGTCAGGTGACTGATGACTTTGACAGTGTGACCGTGGGGCATGGGCAGCCAACCCACCAAGAAAGACTACAACCTACATTGGCACAAGCCCCTCTTGTTTGCTTTATATCTGGTTCCCACTCTGCAGCGCCTGCCAGGGGCTGCCAGGGCCATGCTTTTTCTATCTAATGGTTAAAATTCTTAAAGGTATTATTCTCTGCTTTGCTTGGCAGCACCACAGAACATACCTCTGATGCGGCAGGTAACTGGATAGGGCCTTGGTCACAGCAATTTGCTGAACACGGGGGTTTGTGCACAAAAACACATTACGGCACTCAGGGGTGTCACTCAGGAACACCGCCAGCCTATTAGGAGTTTTGTGTATCAGAGAGGAGGGAGCAGGGTTGGGGCCCCAGAAGAGGGAGGCCTCTGTGGGTGATTTAGGAGCCCCTAAAGTGCTCAGCAAGATGGGCCCATGATTCACCCCAACATTAAAACTCAGACTAAGTCAGAGGGTGAGAACACAAGCAATGATGTCAGTTGGACCAAGGGTTAGGTCTAGCCTCACTACCCTGGCTGTGTGACCTTGTGAAAGACAATCAACCTCTCTGAGCCTCAACTCCTTCAAGTGTAAAATGAACAAAATAAGAGGACTTACCTCCTAGGGATACTGCAAAATGCACACAGGTTGGGAATTTGACTGTTTGGTTACTGCTGTACTCTCCAGGCCTAGAGCAGTGCCTGACACACAGTAGGAACTCAAAAATACCTGTGAAGTAAACCTGGATTGCTCACCACAGTACCCAGAACAGGGCAGGACATGTAGTAGGTGCTAAAAACATATTTGTTGAAATTGGCTTAACTGTTTGCAGCTTTACCTAATCCCAAACCAAGCACATGGCACAGAGTACTTAATCAAATGTAATTTTTTTTTTTTTTTTTTTTAAAGATGACTGGTAAGGGGATCTTAACCCTTGGCTTGGTGTTGTCAGCACCACACTCTCCTAACTGAGCCACTGGCTGGCCCAAAGTGTAATTTTTTGAATGAGTGAATATATAGTATTCCACATACAACAGGATATAGTGCTTAATTTAGGTTAGCCATTGTTCTTTGTTCATTCAATGACTATTTACTGAGGACCTGTATGTGGAATTTTCTGACACCAGTTCTCCAACTCTCCAACACCAGCTGCTTGTCCAACAATTCAATTCAATTCTGACACTGACTACCTAGAGTTAGCATCAGATTCCACAGGTTTAGGGCTCAATCCCACTGGACTGTCCCCACTTCAGATGCCAGCCACAGTTGGGGTCCCCAGGTGACCAACACTTCTGCCAGTGCAACTACAAATTCAGGAGTTCTCACTTGAGGACCCCCTCTTCAAGTTTCATAATTCTCTAGAACAACTCACAGAACTCAGGAAAGTGCTTTACTTAAGATTACCGGTTTATTATAAAGGATACAACTCAGGAGCAGCCACATGGAAAAGAAGCAGAGGTCAAGGTCATGCGGGTGTGAGGGGTGCATAATTTCTGTTCCCTCTTAGGCGTGCCATCTCCCAGCCCATCAGTGTGTTCAGTAACCCTGGAGCTCTCTGAAGGTCTTTGCTCAAGAGTTTTTATAATCCAGTCTCCAGCCCTCTCCCCTCCCTGAGGTCGGAGTGGGGCTGAAAGTTCCAACCCTCTAATCAGGTCTTTGGTCTTTCTGGTGACCAGCCCCATCCTGAGGCCATCTAGGGGCCCCACCCTGAGTCACCTCATAAACTCCAGAGTGGTAGAAAGGGGCTTGTTATAAATGACAAAAAGTCACTCCCATCACTGAAAGAATTCCAAGAGTTTTTGGATCTCTGAGCCAGGAACCAGGGACAAAGAACAAATATTTTTTATTATAGTACAACGTGCCACAGACGTGTCACCATCCTGGACACTGGTGATTTCATGGTGAACAAGCTGGACAGGGACCCTGGCCTCCTGCAGTTCACAGGCCATCAGATTTATTACCTCAGTGTCAGGAACTCCCACCTCTCCTGGAAGCTTCTCATAAATGGGCAAGTCTTTGCCAAGGTCCTTCTGCATGTCCAGCCCAGCATGAGCACTGAGAGCGAGACAAGAGAAAGAGACCTGGACCCTGCTCTTGAGGAGCTCACACCCTGGGCTAGAGAGATAAGACTGACACAAAGGAAATCATTAGGAGAGGAGAGAAGACAGGAGGAAAAGGAAGCGCACGGAGGATGACAATACAGAATCTCTCCAAGAGCCAGAAGATGAGCAGGGGTTGAATCAGCTCTGCCATTCATTACTGGGGATTTCAGCCCTGGAATGGGCTGCAAGTACAACAGTGCCTGTCAGTTTCCAGAAAAATCCATGGAAAGTAAATGTATCTTGTTGTGGGGGTAGTTGCCATGGTGTGGTGTCAAGCTGACATTTTTGTGCTTTTATTGAAAAGAAAGGATTGCAAATACTGTGGGCATAACCATTGTGAGCCCAGAAACTATAAGCAAAAAGAAGTGGTGTGTGTCTGTGTGTGAAAGAGACAGAGAGAAACACAGAGACCAAGGGGCAGAAACAGAAAGACAGAGAATGAGAGAAACAGAGACACTGGCTCCCCATCATGCTCTCCTTCCTGCCAAAGCTGGGTTCTCCAAGAAGCAGGGCTGAGATGAAGTTAGAAATGCAATATCTTTATTAGGGCCAGTAAGATGCTCAATATCATTAGCCTTCAGGAAAGCGCAAATCAGAACCACAATGAGCTACCACTTCACATCCACTAGGATGGCTAGAATCAAAAAGACAGACAAGAACAAGTGCTGGGGGGGATGTGGAGAGACTGGAGCCCTCACACACTGCTGGTGGGAATGTAACATGGTGCAGCCACTTTGGAAAACAATATGACAGTTCCTTAAAAGGTTAAACATAGAATTATCATTTGACCCACCAATTCTAGTCCTTAGTATATACCCAAGATAAATAAAAACTTGCATCCATGGGCCGGCACATGGCTCACTTGGGAGAGCGTGGTGCTGACAACACAAAGTCAAGGGTTAGGATCCCCTTACTGGTCATCTTTAAAAAAAAACAAACTTGAATCCAAACAAAAATTGTACATAAACATTATAGCAGCATTCTTCATAACTGCCAAAAAGTGGAAAAGATGCAAATGTCTATGAACTGATGGATGGATAAACAAAATGTGGTATATTCATTCAAGAGGATGTTATTCAGCCATAAAACGGAATTGTAACCAAACTGGGGTTCATTTGCCTGATGTATAGCAAAACCAAATGCTGAGACACTGGTTTTGCAGAGAAGAAAAGTTTTATTGCCAGGTGCTAAGCATGAAAATGGGAGAAATCTTTCTCAAATCTGCCTCCCTGATGGCAGGGTGAATGGGATATTTATGGGGGAAATGGGATATTTAGAGGAGAAGAGGTGGTATGGGGCATGCGGGATGGTGATTGGTTTGAGGGCCTGAGAAAGTCTTTTATTCATCTGTGCTGTCCCAAGCAAGCCTCATGCCTCTTCCTGGGTCACGTGTGCAGACAATGGCAGCATAAGCATGATCCAAGGGAGGAGTTTTTGGCCTTCTGACATCAAAAATTCATCTGTCAGTCACTCGTGCAGGTACAGTCTCCAAGTCAGGGTCAGAGCTGGTTACAGCGGGTTTTGTCCACTCCAAAAGGGGTCTCCTTGCTTCCTGAGAAAACAACTTTAAGATTCTGAGTCATGTTTAACTTTGGGAGGTTACTTCTCTGGGGGTCAGTTTCAGCCCCCACATCGTTTGATCATTCCTCAGTCCTATGGGATTAGGGCAACAACCACTCTCCCTGCTTGCTGCTGGTTCTTGACATAGATCAGGGTTGGAGGAGTGAAATAGTTTTGCATTTAGCTGTAGATATTGATGGGTCCCAGATTGAACAGCCACCTATTGGGCAAGCATTTGGTTGGCAGGGGACACAGACTTACAAATACACGACAGGCAGCAAGTACAGACCTTCACAAGGAGGATTAGAAATCCCAATAGGCATAGAAGTATAATCCCCCAAAATTGATCTTATTCCCATCAGGATCCATGAGAACCTGTTCTCCAATAGATTACATCCAGCTTCTTCTGGGAATATTTGTTGGAGCCAAGTGGCTTGTTGTCTAATCTTACCTAGAGGAGTACTAACTTTAGCAGAAGAGTTAATGTAAACACATCAAAATGTATTAGCCATAGCACAAACACTTCCCTGTTCAGCCAATATATAGTCTAGGGCTATCATATTGTCTAATACAACTTTTGTAAGAATTAATTTCTTTGCATTGGACTGCTAGTGCCAATAAAGTTTCATTAGAAAGTATCCCTAGAGTAAGAGAAAGATTTCTGATCCTGTGTTCGTGGGCCACTAAAGTCCCATCAATCTGATAAAGTTCATCCAAAGATATATCCAGGGGAGTCTAGCAGCCCACCAGGCAGACATTTACCTGGAAATACTCAAATTGAATCACCATCTTTTAACTCTCGAAAAAATTTTTAAAGAGCTAGTCCAATGTTCAAACAGTCTGACCCCTCAGCTTCTTGCTGTCGGAGGAGATTATTGTCTGATAGTTATAGACAGGTCTGGAGGGACCCTGACCATCAATGGGTACGATTTTTACCCAAGTATGGTGGATCCCTTTTGCTTAACTGAAGAGTGAGTGACTAAAAGGGCTTTAAAGGGCGCATTTTATTGAGGCCACGACTGGTCTTTAAAGTGATGATTTTTCCAAGTCTTAAGGAATACCGAGTCTTCAGGAGTTATGTAATGTAGAAGAACATCTGTAGGAAAAAAATAAGTGAATAGAAGCATATTGTGCATAGCAGACAAAATGGCAATCTGACAGATTTTTCCTGGCTTGTAGTTTGCATCAGGTGTCCCAGTGAACTTTCTGAATAATCCATACCACAATAAGCACAAAGGTTATTTATATATAAGTTGAACCGTTAGTCTGGAAAGTTGCAGCCAGATATTAGAGGAAGTTAAAATTTCAGCATTCAGTTCAGATAATAAAAAACTCAAAACAATGGGCAAGGCTAGAATCTCATAACAGGTCCAGTATAGTTTTTTTCCTAAAACGTAATTTTTCTCTTTCTGGTCCCCCCCCACACACACACACCCAAAATATTCCTAACAAAACTAACTTATTTGCAAAATAAGTTTAGCCTCTGGACTGATTATTTACGTAAAGTGCCACAAGAACTGTGATTTATCATATAGGCTCTTTTAAAGTTGGCTTTGCTGGGACTTTTATAGGGAATTTCAGATTAGACCTTTAAAACCTCTCAAGGCTTAGGAAGACAATCCAAGTATTTGACTCACTCTCAGACTGTACCTGTATGAGTTGGGTGAATTCCTCTTTTACAGAGGTCTCCCAAATATATTTAGGTCCCAGGGCCTGTCGGAAAGTGATATTTTTTTACTTACTGTAAGACTAGGAACCCTGTAATCATATAGAAGGGGTATCAGGCCAGTCTTTCTCCAAGTCTACTGGCTCTATAAAGTCAATCTCAATCTCTCAAAGCAGTCTGGTCATATCTGAAAATATGACACTCCAGTCTAAGCCTTGGTAAAATAACCAGTGTCTCCAATTTTGTCCTGTTATAAAAGAAAACAGATTCTTATTGAACTTATGTAAATAACTATACTGCCATAAAATAAGAATACTCACAAATAATTTCGAAATAACTCACACACAAAAAAATAACTCACACACACACACAAAAATCCTGAGGGGATCAAATAGACAGCAAGGTAAATGTTTCAATTTTGTTCATAAATATATACTTTGCTGAATTGCTGTGAAGCTATAAATAGCTTAAAAGAGAATAAATTTCCTTAAAATCTGTTAGTCTTTTTATCCTTTTCATGAACTTCCTTGAAGACACAATACTTCAGGATTGTAGTTACTTTCAAAGATCTTTTAGAAGAAGCATTAGAATAAAGCAATTTAACATGGACAATCGAGACTTAAAATGGCATCGTTAAGAACACAATTGACAAAGAAATTTGGTTATTTATGGTCTACAACAATTTTTTCACAATAGTCATAATTATGACTGATGACATATCAGAATTTTAGAAATTTCATATAATTTTGGAACCTATACTAATGATACATTTATATAAATATAAAGTTAAATGTTGAGGGGAAAAAACCTTAAATTTTTTTTTTTTAATCCTTTTTGAGACCGGCCGCACTACGCTCAGCCAGTGAGCACTGTGAGCGCACCGGTCATCCCTATATAGGATCCAAACCCGCAGCGGGAGCGCTGCTGCACTCCCAGGGCCGCACTCTCCCAAGTGTGCCCCGGGCTCGGCCCAAAACCTTAAATTTTTTTTTTTTAATCCTTTTTGAGACCGGCCGCACTACGCTCAGCCAGTGAGCACTGTGAGCGCACCGGTCATCCCTATATAGGATCCAAACCCGCAGCGGGAGCGCTGCTGCACTCCCAGGGCCGCACTCTCCCAAGTGTGCCCCGGGCTCGGCCCAAAACCTTAAATTTTTAACTCAGTTTTCTTAAGTAATCCAAAGACCTAATAAAGACAGAACCTGTTTCTTATCCCCTCACCTTTTTCTTTTTCTCTCTCTTTTTTTTCTTTTTGCAGTTTACCTAAAAGGCAACATAAATCTTTTACCCTTTTTTATCAATACTATATGAAAAATTTTGTTTAAAGGAGAAAACCAAATTTTACCAGTGTACTGTTAACACTAAAGCTAATTTTAATAAAAACTTATAAATGAATTTAATTTTAGTCAGTTTTAACCATACAAGACTACTGCAAACTTTTTATAACCTCTCATAATTTTAAAAATTATATCCATTTAGTTTGGTCCATGACATTTCTTTTTATTCCTTTAACTTGAAGCAACCTCCAAATACCCTAGACAAATTCTTTTCCTTTAACAAAAACTATACCCTTGTGTCTTCTTTTATGAACTTTTTTACCAAAAACACATTCTACTTTCCTCACATGCTACTTTTTTATACACTCTGTATATAGAATTGTTTCTCTTATAGCTACTAGTTTTAATGACATATGTTAACTAATTTTCAGTGAAAAATCCAGGAAGCAAGCAATTTTGAACTGTTTTATATCAATATTTGTAGATGAAAGCCATTTCCTAATATTTGAAATACATGTTTTCTCAATTTTATTGCATAAAAACAAAACATCAAAGTATATAAACTTAAACTCATGTTTAATAATTAATGTTTTAGTATTCTAATTTACTTAGAGATGACTCAGAAATTTCATGATTACCTATAATTTAATTTAATGTAACATGACTTTAAGATTTCAAACTACTGAAAAGATTTTTTAAAATATGACAAGGTTATATACAAACATTTTTTTTCTTAACCACTTTTTTTAATTGAATCATAATTGATTATACATACTTTTGGGGTTCAATATTGATGTATGTTGATTAAATCAACATTACTAGCATATATATTATTACAAATCTTACTTATTCTTTATGCCCCTTGTCCAATCTCTCCCTATCCCCCTCTCCCTCCCCCCTCCCACCTCTGCTAACCCTAGATTTCTTCTCTCCTTCTTAAAGAGTAATGGTTACTCTGTTGATTTGTTGCCTAGATGATCTATCTGTCCAGGGCTGAGAGAGGCGTGCTCAGGTCCCCCACTATTATCATAGAGCAGATGCTTCTTCCGCCGCTCTGTAATGGGCTTTGTGGAGAGAGACATCCTCTTCTTTTCTGTGGTCTCTGCTGGTGACTCTCCTTGTGTCAATGCACTCCAGTGGCTGGTGGGCCATCTGCACAGTGGTTGTGGCATCTAGCCACTTTTGCAGCAGCCATGGCTACTGTGGTGGCTGTGGTGGGCCACCCACATGGAAGTGGTGTTTTTGGCATGCTCCTTGTCTGGTTTCTGGAGAAGAGGTCTGTCCCTGGCTCTATGCCTCAGGACCTCGGGTGCGCCCAGTGGCAGTGGCAGCATGCCTGGATGCAGGAGGAAGGGTCGGTCCCCAGCTCCATCTATTTTTACATTCTAAGTTGTTGTTGCAGAGCAGTTGGGTGGGAGGGGGAGAGGAAAAGGGGGAAGGAAATAGAGTGGGAAAAGGAAGAAGGAGAGGGGGTATGGTTGAGGCCTGTGGCACCCCCCCCCCTCATTCCTACAGGGGAGACCAGGGGGCTTCCAGTGCTGGCTTGGTCATTACTGGGCTGAATGCAGATGTCAGGGGCATGTGGCTGAAGCCCTCAGCCCTCCACCACCCTGACCTGGGAGACAGGGGGCTTCTAGCAGTGGTTCAGTGGTTGTCACTGGGCTAGTTGTGGGTGTCAGGGGGCACGGCTGAGGCCCCCATCCCTCCCCACTCCCTGTCTTGGGGGCCCAGAGAGTTTCTGGTCCTTATAGGTTTTATAGGTGTTCTTTGCTGATGTGAGACCCTTACTAGTTAATATCGAACTACATTTCTGGTCTGTGGGTACTTTGGTTTGTTTCCACTTCTGTGTTGGATTATTCACTGTTCCCACTACTTAAACTCTTCACTGGAACTAATTTGTCGTCCATTGCTTACTTCTAAAATGGGGGAACTTCCTGTGGGGACCAGCACTTGAGCCCTGTGGTTGAGCTAAGTTGCTGCTTTGCTGCTTATTCCCTTGGGTTTTTGTGCAGCTCGGGTTTTAATGGTTAATTTTGTAGGTACTTCTGGGTCTTACGAGATCTGGTATGCCTGGATTGCGTAGAAACTCTGGTCTGGATCTGAGTCTTTTCAGCAAACTGCTCCCCTGGCAGTTCTATATTCCTGACCAGTCTGTACAAAGTGGTCTTGCACTGATTGGGGGCAGATCAGCTGTCCATGCTGTGCTCTGACGTCCCCCCTGGAGGACTGGTCTCCCCTCCTGCCCACACTCCAAACACTTCCCATGAGACAGGCCGTGTGCCAGTCCCCTGTAATAACTCACTGGACTCTGAGTGGCTCCTTTTTTCAGTTGCTGTGGCCCTTTGTTCTTATGTGTGTCCATGGAAACCCTGATGGTGGTCCTGCTGGGCTGAGGGCCACCAAGGCCCTCTTCTCCTCTGTTGCCTCCAAGCAACTTCATAGGAAGGGCAAAGCTGAGGCTTTTGCCAGCTCTTGCTCCATAAGCTCACCAGCTCCAGCCTTGAAGATGTAGGCATTTGAAATGGTAGGAGTGATCCTTTCTCTCATTGTGGCTTCTCCTGCCTTCACGCACTCCATTGGTCTCTTCTCCTTTTCCCCTGAGCTCTAGCGGCCCCAGCTTGGCTGTAGTTGCTTTTTAATAGTTGTAAATGGGTTGATTTGTGGAAGAGAGTGATGCTGGTGACTATCTATTCTCTCATCTTGACCAGAATCTACCTATGTATAAACATTTACGTTATTCACATTTACCTAGTTTATTTATTTTTAACAATTATATTTAAATTTTCACAGAAAACAAAGCTAATCATTTAAGATATATGTAAGAATCTTCCTTTTTGGAGGGGAAAAAAAAACAAGTTAAATCTGTTTCAAATAGTTTTAACCAAGGTCTTTTAGATATTGGACATAGGTATTCTTCCCAAAGTCTCTTCTAGGCATCCTGGGTCCGCATGGTACCCAGGGCAACCGTGAAAGGCAGGGCCCATGAGGATTTGCATGCCAGGTGCTGAGCCCATTTTTACCTAGGCTTTTAAGAATACGACTGCTCTGTTACAAGGTTGTTAAGCACTGTACGATTACAGAGATCCGATCCCAAAACCAAGAGAATGTCTGTGAGTGGAATCCCTAACTCTTTCCCTGCTATCAGGGCTTTTCTCTGGTACCAAGCCTTCCTAATGGAGGTCAAATCAGGACTTCCTAATGGAAGTCAAAATCCAAAAAGAAAGAAGGTAAAGGTTTGGTCACTCGTACCAAGGTTACTCACCCAGAGACATCTGAACTAAATGCACTCTTTGTTGCAGAAGTGAAACTTAAGCACTGAAGATTGATGGTGCCATGCTGGGGAAAGCCTAGGACAAGTCCCTGGAACAAATCATCCAGGCAGCTGCTCAGATGCAACCACAGGCTTTTAATCCCAGTGAGGGGATGGCAAACCACTGGCAAAACATCCACATAGGACTTAGAGTCCCATCTGGGTCACCAAGTTTTGTAACCAAACTAGGGTTCATTTGCTCGATGTACAGCAAACCAAATGCTGAGACACCAGTTTTGCACGAGAGAAAAGGTTTATTGCCAGGCACTGAGCATGGAGATGGGAGAAATCTTTCTCAAATCCACCCTTCTGATGGCAGAGTGAATGGAATATTTATGGGAGAGTGGGTAGGGGTAATGTAGGACATGAGGGATGGTGATCGGTTTGAGGGTTTGAGGAAGTCATTTATTCATCTGTATGGACACAAGCAAGCTTCATGCCTCTTCATGGGTCACATATGCAGAAAATGGCCATGATAGCATGATCAAGGAAGGAGTTTTTGGCTCTCTGATGTCAAAAGTTCACCTGTTGGTCACTAGCACAGGTGCAGTCTCCAGGTCAGGGGTCAGAGTGGGTTACAGTGGGTTTTGTCTGCTTCAAATGGAGTCTTCTTGCTTCCTGGGAAAACAACTTTAAGACTCTGAGTCATGCTTAAGTTTTGGAGGTTAACTCTTTGAGGGTTGGTTTCAGAATGAAGGACTGATACATCCTACATCACTCATGAAGCTCAAAAACATTATGCTAAGGGAAAGAAGCCATGAAATGTCCCAGATAGGCAAATATAGACAGAATGTAGATTAGTGGTTTCCAGGGGCTGGGAAGGTTGGGGGCAAATTAAGGAGTGTGATTGCTATTGAGTGCAGGGTTTCATTTTGGGCTGATGGGCTACCAGCCATCAGCCCATGCAATCCCCACCCTGCTCTTGCTCTCTGGCTTCCACCTGCCCACAAAGCCACAAACTGCCTATAACAAGAACACCCACATCACAGCCAAGGGTGCTCTTCATATCCTCCTGCAAGTTCCAGAATGGGACTGGGTTCTGTACAGAGGCAGGGGGAGCACTTTCTCCCCAACCCTGTGACCTTGGAGTTACCTGGGCCCCAAACCTCAGCTGGGCACTCAGCCTCACAAAACATCCCTCAGCAGCTTAATCAGCTTGCACCTCCAACTTCTAGCTCCCCACAAAGGAAGCTAAAGGAGTGTCTAGCCCAAGGAAGCCCAGAGGAATAGACACTGTCTTAGTTCATTTGGGGGGGGGGGAGGATGTCTTATAAATGAGAAAAATTTATCTCCCACAGTTATGGAGGCTGGGAAGTCCAAGATCAAGGTACCAGTATCTGGTGAGGACCTGCTTCCTGGTTCATAGATGCCCATCTTTCTGCTGTGTTTGCACATGGCAGAAGAAGGAAGAGAGCTCCCTGGGCCTCTTTGTATAAGGGCATGAATCCCATCCATGAGGTCTGCAGCCTTATGGCCTAATCACCTCCCAAAGACCCTGCCTACTAACCATCACATTGGGGATTACGTTTTCAACATATGAATTTGGGAGGTGGGGGAAAGGTACAAACATACAGTCAGTAGCAGACACTTTCCAGTCCATCTTCTCTTTTCTAGCTCCTTCTTTCCAGCAAATAGCCCCATACCCAGGCCAAACAAGTACGTGTGTGTGTGTATGTGTGTGTGTGTGTGTGTGTAGCCAAATGTGTGTGCATGTGCATGCACATGTGCAGCCAGCCAAAAATGCCCTGTTCTCTCCCCATCTTTCAGATGAGCAAACTAAGGGAGGAGCACAATTCAGGAACCTAACTCTTAATCCAGTGCTCTATTCCCCTACTCATTGGGTGGGGAGGTTTATTGCTCATCCATTGCTTGTTGGCCGGCTGCAGAGGAAGCTACAAGAAGTGAATCCTGGGGAGATGTGTTGGAGATGGGGAGGGGTGCTGCTGAGGTAAGGGAATCTCAGCAGAGGAAGCTGGGCAGCCACAACCCTCAGTCAAGGCATCTTGCTCCCAGATACAACCTAGACTGTCCCCCTCTTCCTCCAACTCATCCACCCACTTTAAGATCTGGTTGGTCCTTGAGCCCCAGGAATAGCAGCAGCCACTGAGGGGTGATTGGATATTCTGCAAGGTATCTTCCTGCCTTTTCCCTGGATGGCTGCAGGGGCCACCCAGCCCTGCACAAGTGTTACATCCCCTCATTCTGAGGCCCTTGGAGCATTCTTCAAACAAGATCAAGGACAATGTCCAGGATAGCCACGAAGGGAGTCTAGCCCACCAGCCAGGCAGTGTTTAGCCCTTGGAACCCCCCAACAAGGCCTCTGACATGGCTCCCTGGGTGCTGGTCCCCACCCAGTCCAGGTACTCTGGATTCTGCGCCTGCTGCCATTAAGGGCAACCTGGCTCTGTCCAGGGAAAAGTCCTCCCAGAAAGCTGACTGAAGCCAGGGGCAGAGAGAGACCAAGAGTGCCACATGCTGCTGAGGTGTGCTGGGCCTATCTGGGGTCAAGAGATCTGGGTTCAAGTCTCCAGCATGTGTCAGTCACCCTTTCTCTCACTAGGCCTTGATTTTCCCATCTGAACAATGAGAACCTGATGTTCTCCAAAAAGAAAACATTCCTCTACTCACACTTCTGACACCGAAGATGAGGGTTTTCCATACCAAGCAATTCTCCAGTTCTCTACACACACCAAATGAGTGTTTTACAATTTAATTCAAGTCTGAAACTAACTACCCAGAGTTAGTGCAGGCCCCATGGGCTAAGGGCTCAGTCCCATAAGGCTACTCCCCACTTCAGACGCCAATCGAAAATCCAGGTCACCTGTACTTCTGACTGATAGGCTGTAAGTCAAGGGTTTCCATGACGCTCTCCTCAGGTTTGGTAATTCGTTAGAATGGCTCACAAAACTTGGGAAAACATATAGTTATATTTACCTGTTTATACTGAAGGATACAGATGAATATCCAGATAAAGAGGAACATAAGGTGAGGTCCAGAAGAGTCCCAGTCACCTGGAGCTGGGATGTGGCGGCCCCTCTCCTGGCTTGTGGGTGCAGTCACCAACCTGGAAGCCTATCAATTCTCATCAGTCAAGAGCTTCTATAGAGCTTATTCTCCAGTAACCCTCTCCCCTTCCCAGAGGGAGGTCAGTGGGTGTAGCTGAAAACCCTCTAATACTTGGTTTTTCTGGTGACCAACCTCATCTTGAGGCTGTGGAGGGGCCCCACCTTAAGTCACCTCATTAGCATAAATTCAGATGTGATCAAAAGGGGCTCCTAATGAATAACAAAAGGCACTGCTATCACTCAGGAAATTGCAATGATTCAAAAGCCCTGTGCAGGGAACCAGGGACAAAGATCAACTAGACAAGAATACTTCAAAAGAAGTTAGCAGAAAAACAGAACTAAAAGATAACACAAGGCAAAAAAACCCCACAAATCTTTCCACAAACTTTTTGAAGCACCCTCATATTTCTTATTATACAGTAGTCCCCCCCAATCCAAGGTTGTGCTTCCCATTTCAGTACCCAAAGTCAACCTCAGTCCAGAAATATTAAGTGGAAAATTCCAGAAATAAACAATTCATAAGTTTTAAATTGTGTGACAAAGTCTCATGTTACCTTGCTCCTTCCCTCCCGGGACATGAATCATACTTTTTTCTAGCTGTTGCCACTACCTACCTGTCCATTAGTCACTAACTGTCTGGGTGATCAGATCAACTGTCACGATATCACAGTGCTTGTGTTCAAGTGACCGTACTTTACTCCATAATGGCCCAAAGCGCAAGAGTAGTGATGCTGGTGATTTGAATATCCCAAAAAGAAGCCAAAAGTGGTCCCCCTTAGTGAAAAGATGAAGGTTCTCAACTTAAAAAGGGAATTTTAAAAATTGTATGCTGTGCTTGCTAAGATTGACAGTAAGAACAGATCTTCTATCCCTGAAATTGTGAGGAAGAAAAAGGAAATTCGTGCTGATTTTTCTGTCGCACCTCAAACTGCAAAAGTTACAGCCACAGCTCATGGTAAGGGCTTTGTTAAGAAGGAAAAGGCATTAAATTTGTATGTGAAAGATGTGAACAGGAATGTGTTCCAATTGACAGCAATCAGTTTTGGCACTATTTGTGGTTTCAGGCATCCATTGGGGGTCTTGGAATGTATCCCTGCAGATATGGGAGGACTACTGTACCACATGTTCTCTGCAGGCCTCTGCACCAAAGATGCTGTAGGATTCCAGGTGGGATCAACAAGGCAGTAGCCAGTCCGCATGCACTCAGTGTACACCAGCCCCAGGTCAGCTGTCCAGGCTGGTTGTCAACCTCTCAGCTTAGCAGGACCTGATCCCAACTTTATCAGTTACCCAAGTCTCCAGGTCTGGGAATTTCTGCATTGCTCAAACTCATAGGAGACATTTATGTCCAGGAACACACACAAGCATTAACCTTGGGCTAATAGAGGGATACCTAGAGGGACCTCAAATGTTGCTACTTCAAGGGGCAGAGAAATTGAGGCAAGACAGAATAGGGACACACCCCAGGGAGGATGCTCATAAATATTCAGACTGAATCGGCACTAGCTTCCTCATTGTTTTGTGGTTAATGAAACCGTAATGAGCTGATGACAGCTTAACCACCCTACCAATCAGCATGCTATACCTGGAACTTGGTGGTTTCCAAAAACCACAGTTCCCGCACACTAAGAGGAACAAAAGTGCAGATGACCACTATACAACCTTCCACCCATGACACTAGACCAGAAAGGACAAAGTTAAGGGAAAAGTGACCCCATTGCCCATGCCCAAAAACTTCAGAAACTCAGGGACACATGACAGGAAGCTGATGCAAACTTCAGCCTGTTAGGCCTTAATTACACTAGATCCTCCCCCACGGCTGAATATTCCTCCTCTTAG
Organism: Galeopterus variegatus; assembly: GCF_000696425.1. NCBI lineage: Eukaryota > Metazoa > Chordata > Mammalia > Dermoptera > Cynocephalidae > Galeopterus > Galeopterus variegatus. Next base: position 114,460 of record NW_007727761.1, on the reverse strand, counting down.
TTAGGATAGAAAAACACCCCCATGGGCCGGCCCGGTGGCGCACTGCTACAGTGCGCTGCTTGGGAGTGTGGCGGCGCTCCCGCCGAGGGTTCGGATCCCACATACAGACCGGCCACTCACTGGCTGAGCGAGGGGCGGGCGCAACACCGAGGGTTGCGATCCCGTTGCTGGTCCCAGTCCGGTACGGGCGCGACACTGAGGGTTGCGATCCGTTGCCGGTCACGAAAAAAGACAAAAAGGAAAAAAAAAAAAAAAACACCCCCATCCCAGAACAGCATATAAACCCTCCCCCTAAGAATCCAGGGGTGCTCCGCACTCATGGCAATGCCCACGCACACTTCTGCATGTACTTTTGCTTTGTAATAAAGCCCTACATTTTGAATGTCTGTCCCTCTTCCTTTCCTTTTGTCGTATGGGTGTTCACCACAATGTGGGCTCCTCTCAGTCCCATGAAAGATTTTTCTTCACAGTTTGACCAAGAACCTGGAACTTCCATCCAGTAAAAAAGTGACACTGAAGGGAACAGGGAAAAGATTCTATAGGAGAAGAGATGTGAGGAGAAGAGCTTCAGACTTCTCACAGAGGGGAGGCAATAAATCAGAGATTCCCAAATACCCAGCACCAGTGCACATGCATTCATTCCTGTCCTCCCAGAAGACATTGCTATTCAAACACCACCCTCTTTCCTGCAACCGTCCAGACCATCATAATCAATCAATCACACCCAGCACTTGAAACGAGATCTCCACTTTCTGTCAGGAGTTGCCTCTTCTGCAGGAGGTAGATTCTAAAGTCCTCACATAAAAGGAAAACAGAATAGAGTCAAAGATCACCCTTGAAAATCTCTGAAATATCAAATAAAGTCTAGGATAGCTCAGGCTCTTAATGAGTCCAACCAGGTGGTTTTCCTCCAGGCTTGCCACAGATCACTGTGTCAATGATGGGCTTGCCTGCTGCTGAGAGTCTGGGGTGTATGAAAATGCCCATCTTTAAAAGCTAGAATCACTTAGGGCAGTGTGAGAGGCACCAGGTACTGAGCACTACTGAGGGGACAGTAATAATAGAACCACATTTCCTCCTATTCACTCCCAGGTAATTGGTCACTCACTGGTCAGTTAAAAACAACTGTCCAGACATGCTATTACTTTTCTCTCCTACAACCTGCAAACACAGAGTTGAGAAAATGCAGAATTTGCATTACTTAAATGTCCATATGATGCAAATACACTTAATTTGCATCCCCACAATGGGACATTTGTCCCAGCAAAGCTGGGAATGAGAAAGAGGTGACTAAATATGTTATGAGCACCTGCTGGGCATTTTACCTGTTCTATTTCCTTTAAGTCCTCAATCATCTTGTGAAGTAGAGATCCCTTAACACTGGGATAAATGTTTATTGTTTTTTGAAGAACAGATTCCCTAGTCTGAGGCCCTTCTGAGTAACTCTTCCCTTGCTAGATTTGTTGAGAAGCTGAGAACACCTCCAGCTACAGACACTGAAAATGCCAGGTGATCGCTTACCTGGGCTCCCTTGCAGCTAAGGTGCAAGCATGTGACTTGAACTCTCTAAAGCAACTAGAGGTACCTCTCCAGACATACAGATGCAAAGAATCAGAGACTGTATTTGAAGGGGAGGCCATGGGGCAGTAGTGGCCATAGCAGCAGGGGCACTGAATTTACAGAGGCAGCCCCAGGGAGTAAAGCAATTAGTCCCACAGATCAATAAGAAAAAGACAACCCACCAGGAAGAAGGGCAATGGAGATGAGTAAACAAGTCACAGAAGAGTGAAGCAAATAGCTGTGAACTAGTGAAGAGATGCCCAAGTGCAGTGGTAAACAGGGAAAGGGAAAGTGATGAAATGCCGTTCACACCCATCAGGTTGACAAAAACACTAAAGTCTGAAAGGTGTGAAATGGCATCTCCTTTAGTTTTACACAAAAAAATGTAAAAATACAGTAAAGCTGGCAATGTGCATACCCTACATCCTACAATTTCTCTTCTAGGTATATCCAAACCCAGAGCAGAGAGATCAAACCCTTTTGTGCAGGATGAAGATATTGATCCTCATAGGCCTCAAATCAGTGATAAGGGGAAAAGGGAGCAGCTTAGGCACCCCACCAGCTGCCAACACCATCAGCCCAGTCCAGGGCTCTAAAGTCTTCACCATTTACCCCAGGGTATATACACATATTATGATATTCTATCTATACAGCATGATGTGCAAAACAGGGAATTATTGCTCATACATGTGCACAAGGAGAGAAATGTGCAAAGATGTTCATTACAGCATTGTTATGATAGGGAGAAATTGGGAAAAACTTACCTCTCTGTAGTGGATACTGTTATGAGTTGCTCGGATCCCTCTTCAGGACTAGGGTAGTATTAGCTGCTCATGGCTCATAGCCAAGTTTCTCTCTGAGAATGGTCCTCACTTAAAGACAGCTGCCTTGTGCAAGGTGACTCACCCTCCCCACGGGAGCCCATGTCCAATGACTGGTCAGCACAAGAGTATAAGGGCCCAGATGCTTGGCCTCAATCCAACACAATTCAGAAGGCCTCTCCCAGCTCCAGATCTCCCCCTAGGAGCAGCTGAGGCCTCTGGTGAGACATGGTTGCAGCTCCACTCCCATTCAACCCTGCTTCCCACACTCCCTCACAGGTACTGATCCCCCAATAAACCGCCTGTGTGCAAATCTCTGTCTCAAAATTTGTTTCTCTTGAAGCCCACCTGTAACAAAAGTGGTCCAATGACAAACATTCTAAGTTGGGATTTTGAAGATAGATCCGCCTAGTGGCCAGTTAGCAATGAGGACGCCATAACCAGTAGTAGGCAGAACACAGAAAGCACCTGGTATGTGGAAATGGTGCAATTGTTATAAAGTAACTGGAATAGGATAAGGGTGGAAGAAAATGCACTAGCTGATGTAATAGCTCAAGCATTTGAGAGGTGCTGTGGATAGCTGTGGTTGAGTGCTGTCAATGCACTGGAGAAGGACAATGAAAGGCCTGAGATGAATCATCACTAATTTAAAGTGAAATACAAGACTCTATCTCCTGCAGTAAGAGGGCATAAAAAGCTCAGGATCAAGCCCAGGACTTAATTTTAAAAATAGCACTGCTCCAAAGAAAGTTGAATTCTCAACCCTGAAAAACCTGCTTATGCCAAAATCAGCACCCTGATTGGGAAGGAGCAGGACCCTGACACTTGAGATGGGGTCAACATGTTCAAGAATCTTGAAACCCTCTGGCCCTGCAGAAATGGCCCCTCCTCCCTTTCAAAGGCCAGTGTTCCCCCATGCTCAAGAATGGTGCAAAGGCCTCTACCATGTAGAATGGCATGTGCCCCCTTAGGGATTACCCCTCTCTCTCCCTCTGGCCAACAGACCAATAACCAGGGTTAAGTCACAACCTGACCAGGGTGCTGGGCCTGCTGAGTGATGGAAAAGATTGAAGGACCTGTGGGTCCTCGTCGCCTATAGTGGCAGGAGCCAGGAGAATACATGGAATTGGATCCTTGAGGGCTCTGATTTAAGGGGGTTGGAGAGGAGCAGGCAATAAAGTTAGATAAAGGAGAATGTATTGATGCAGGAGTACTCTCCCATGGTCCTGGCAAGGACCTTGGGAGGTGACACTAACATGCTGCTAGGATGGACCTTGTGAGCTGGGGACCTTCCTCCTTGTGGGATAATTGTGAAGATGCAGTGAGGTGACCATACAGCATGCTCAATCCTGTCCCTGCAGCATCAGTGGCCCTCCATAGATGCCAACCTCCAAATCAGGGAGGTTTCTCCCAGAGTCTCCTGCCAGGTGCTCCTCCCAGGAAAAAGTCACTTTGCCTTGGGAATTAGTGAATAGAGGAGCCCTTCCTAGGCAGTCCCCAAATTCCACACTCCTCAAACAGGAAGGGATAAAAGAGTTCCTTAATTGGTACCACAAAGACTTTTCCAGGGAGAAAGAAATAGAACTGCTAAATTAAAGGCAGATTTCTCTGCAGGAGGGGCAGCTGGCCGGGAATCAGAGCCCAGCTGCCGAGCCATTTTCCAGGAGGGAGGCCAGGGTGGACAGAGTATCTTTACCCCACCCAAACGCGCCTAAGTGTCCTCCTGTTTGTTATCTGATGGGCACCTTGCAAGTGGGTGGCGGTGCCAGAGATGCACAATTGTATCTCTAGACGCAGCTGGACATGGCCAATCCATTGTGATGGGGCCCCAGGGAACAAGATAGTCTCTAGGAGAGTCCAATCCAGCAGGCAGGCAGAGCTCTGCCTCGGGAAGATATAGCTCCAGACAGAGCACAGACCTGCCAGGGTACTGGGTGGAGGGAGGGGCATCCATACACCAAGGTGAGCTGCCCCACGAGATCAAGCACTGTCAGAGACCCACTGAGAGATCTCACAGTGCATGGTCGGACTTCAGTTCTGACTTGGCCTCCTGAATGAACTCTGGCCTGAGAAGGACGGGGGAACCTAAAACCCACGAGCACATTTCAGGAAGCCCAGGAACCCAGGGTTAGGGCTAGATGAGCATTCCCTTACTATACATTCATATGCTCACTTGTCAAGAAGCATTTGTGTTGGCCGCTACATGCCCCAGGGCCTGGAGACTCAACACTGATATGGTCTGGCCTGCCAAACATTTCAGTTAAGGGATGTGTGAAGCCTAACTTGCACCCTGGCTGCTACAGGAATGGGTTTCCCCGCCTCCTCCCATCTCAGGCCACCTCTGCCCCTGGGCCTGGTGAGGGTGGTTCTAAGACAGATGGTCTGACCTGAGGGGAGGTCAGGCCACCAGGGACCAAAGCCAGGCAGATTTCAGATCAAACCTTCGTTTTGCAGAGTGGAAATGCTGGGTCAAGATTTCACCCTGGCTCCTAATGAAGTAATCGATTCAGGCAAAGTTTATCAATTGATGTGTTAAGACAATGACTTGGTCTGTTCTGGCTGCTATAACAAAATACCTTACTTAGACTAGGTATTGTATAAACAGCAGAATTTATTGTTCACAGTTCTTGAGGCTAGAAAGTCCAAGATCAAGGTGAGGGCCTGTTCCTCATAGATAGCACCTTCTTGCTGCATCCTCCTGGCAGAAGGGCAAAAAGGAGCTAACAAGCTTCCTCAAGCCTCTTCTATAGGGCACTAATCCCATGACTTAATCTCCTTTCAAAGTCTTCACCTCTATTTTTTTTTTTGGACCAGCAAGGGGATTGCAACCCTTGGCACGGTGTGGTCTGCACCACGCTCAGCCAGTGAGCGCACCGGCCATCCCTATATAGGATCCGAACCCGCGGCCTCAGCGCTCCCAGTGCCGCACTCTCCTGAGGGAGCCACGGGGCCAGCCCAAAGTCCCCACCTCTTAATACCATCACCTTGGGGGTTAGGTTTCAACATATGAACTTGGGGGGACACAAACATTCACACCATAGTAGACTATTAGGAATGGCCAATGCATAACTTGACATTCAAATGGTGCCAGGGCAAGACCCCTCAGGCTTCCTTCTGGCCCTGCAGCAAGTAACAGAACTGGAGTGGTCAGGCTGTCCCCACCCTGATCTAGGAGTCAGTCTTGGACAACCAACAGTGGGACAATCAGACATCACGTGACTCCCCAATGATGCAGTTTGAAGCTCTCAGCATCTCCCATGATTTGTTCCAGCCAAAAATGTTTACCTGGAGTCCATCAAACTTCAGGCTTGATTTGGAGTTCACAAGATGTAGAGGAGATCAAGGAACAAGCTAAATGGTGACAAAAGGAAGCAACCACACAATCCAGATGGTAGAATCTTCTGCAGGATGTCAGACCCTCTCTCTTCACCCACCACAGTAAGGAACACTGTGCTACATGGAAAGCAGCTGGAGGGACGCAGTGCCCAGGGACCATGCATGGCCCTGGACCAGATTCTACTTTGGACAAACCAACTAAAACACATTGGTTGAGACAACTGAGAAAATTTTTTTTTTTTTTTTTGTCTTTGTGACCGGTAAGGGGATCGCAACCCTTGGCTTGGTGTTGTCTGCACTGCGCTCAGGCAGTGAGTGCACCAGCCATCCCTATATAGGATCCAAACCCACAGCGGGAGCACACTCTCCCGAGTGCGCCACGGGGTCAGCCCGACAACTGAGAAAATTTAAAGATGGACCAGGTATAAGATGATATTTAGAAATAACTTTTTATTTATTAGATATTTAGAAATAATTATTTAGAAATTTAAAAGTGATTATTTTCTTAAGCAGGATATGTTATTTTGGCTCAAGAGGAAATGTTTTTATTTTTCAAAGGTGCACACTTGAATGACACCAGAATATTCACTCCAGAATATTCATAGTTGCTTGTTATAGAATTCCAAGACGGCCCCCAAGATTCTCATCCCATGGTGTACACACCCTGAGTGTGAATATGATGGGCTGTCATTTCTGTGATTAGGTTACATCAAATGACAATGGTGAAGGAAGTTTGCAGATGTAATTAAGGTTCTTAATCAGTTGACTTTAAATTAATCCAAAGGGAGATTACCTGGGAGGGCCTGACTTAATTGAGGGCCTTTAAAAAAGGGTCTAGAGGGCCGGCCCGGTGGCGCACTGGAGAGTGCGCCGCTTGTGAGTGCGGCGGCGCTCCCGCCGAGGGTTCGGATCCCATGTGGAGACCGGTTCCCGCTCGCTGGCTGAGCGCGGTGTGGGCGCAACACCTAGGGTTGCGATCCCATTACCGGTCAGTAAAAACGACAAAAAGGAAAAAAAAAAAAAAAGGGTCTAGAGGTCAGAGATGGAAGTCAGAGAGATGTGAATCAGCAGCAGATGTACTCCTGTTGGCCTTGAAGAAGCAAACTGCCATGTTGTAGAAAGGGCCATGTGGCAGGGAAGGTGACCTCGAAGCACTCAAGGCTTCCATCCTATACCCACAATTCTGTGAACTTAGATGAGGACCCCGAGCCTCAGATGAAATCGCAGCCTTGGCTGACACCTTGAGCTAAGCCTGATGAGACCCTGAGCAGAGGACCTAGCTCACGCATGCATGGAAGCCTGGCCCATAGAGACTGTGAGATAAAACATTTGTGTTGTTTTAAGACACTAAGTTTACAGTAATTCTTGATGCAGCCGTAGAAAACTAATTCACTGCTTTACTCATAGCAGCCAAAAACCAAAACTACCCAAATATCCATCAACCAGAGAACGGATAAACAAGCTGTGATACGTTGGCACAATGGCATACTACCCAGCAATAAAAAGGAATGAACTACTGATACATGCAACAACTTGGATGAAATTCAAAAACGTTATGTTGAGAAAAATAAGCCACACACGGAAAGATCATGAGTCTACAATTAAAGTCTATGATTCCATTTATGTGATATTTAAGAACGGGCAAAAACTCATCTATGGCAATAGAAATCGGAACTGCGGTTGCTTGTGTGGAAGAGGGGAGGGTTCACTGGAAAGTACCATAAAGAACTTTCTGGGGAGATGAAAATGTTTTATATCTTCATTGAGGTATGTGGTACGTAAATTGTACTGATTTGCAAAAACTCATCAAACTGTGTACTTAAGGTCTATACATTTCACTGTATGTAAATTATTCCTCAATTTTAAAATATGGGTAATAACAACTGCACCCCAGGTGTCTCGAAGTTGGCAGACAGTGCTTCCTGAGTCTGGGGGCGAGAGAACAAAGGGAAGGCTGGAGGGGACAATCTTCGATGCACTCACCCTCACATGTGCGTGCACACACAAACACACACAGATGGTGGCATTCCAGGCCGAGTGCGGGTCCCCTTTGGCCTTTGCCTCGTTTTATGTGGAGAAGGCAGCTGCCTCCCAGCTCCCAGGTCACTGCTCTATGTGTCCGCCTGTCAAGATAAGAAGGCAGAGGCAGATGCTGCTAATTACCTGGCCTTTCAAGTGGTCCTCCCGCCTCACATCTGGCTCCATCTCCGACATCCAGCTTGAGCCAATAAAAGCCAAATAAAATCATGAAGGGCTAATTTGGTGGTCAGGGATATGGCAGGCTGCACAGAAGGAGGTATGGGGGCAGGAGGAGGACATAGGTGGGAGCCTGGGGCAGGAGAGAGGGCAGAACAGGGAAGGGGTGAGAACGCCACGCTCTCCTCGTAGCAAACTGCTTCCACCCTGGTCAAGTCAAGAGCAAGTTCTGGATGAATCTTTGTAGCTTGAATTTGTTGTGCTGGGCACCCAGGGAGGCACCACCTGCCATGCCAGCCAGCAGCCAAAGCCAGAGCCCTCTTGGGAATTTCATGGCTGACCTGCAGATAGAGAAATTCCAGACACGAGCCCCAGAGTTACAGGGGTGCAGTCTCTCATGGGAACCAGTTTGTGCCCTAGCAGGTTTGTGGTAGAATAGGAACCTATGCCAAATACTGCTGGGGCAAGGGGAGACCTACACCAGGAACACCTAGCATTCGAGGGAATTTTAAAAAGCCCTCACCTCATTGCCCTGTCACTTTGCCTGAAATTCCACATAAAGAGAGACATTTCTTTATGTTGTAAAGTTTTCTAGGTCTCTGTTATTAAAATTCAAGTCCTGGGGGGAATGTCACAACTTAAGTGTCACATCTTGGGGAGTGACACTGTTAAGTCTTACATTTTGGGAGATGACATGGGGGGCAGAGGCAGTAGGTGGAGAAGAAAGATGAGAGAGATTTCTGAGTGATGGTCCTCAGTCTCCCCATCTGTGACATAAGGCCATTGAACTGGATGACCTCTCAGATTAAATAAAAAAGGTGAGTCTGCCCTCCCCACTTTCTATCTCTGCGCTTTGATCAAAGATTGCTAACTGGCAGCCCTGCAAGCCAGATTCAGCCAGAAGACATGTTTGGTTTGGCTTGCAGAGTGTTTTAAAAGAATTTGGGCCAACATTTAAAAGTGGAGAGATTTCACATTTTTAAAATGCCACATGTCTTGCTTCTTTTGGAAAATGGGAAGCTCTGAGGGCACTGGGCCCACATTCCTGCATGGCGACAATGATTCGGCACTGAAGCCAGCTGCCCCACTCTGATAGGGCACGCAGTCTCCAGTTTGCCTCAGACCCCACCACTCCTTATTGCTTCTGCCTAGCTCACATGGCCTATTTATGTGCCTGACCCCTGCAGGCATCTCAGTTGGCAACCCTGGTCCTGGATGGTCCTGGCTGGCAGAACCTCACAGCACAGTGAACAGTGACCCCGAGACCCCACCCTCCTCACTGTTTGGCTCCCTCTTTGGACCAGAATAGAGCTGGGGAAAGCGTGATGCTGAGATGCCTTTGAAGGCAATGCCATGGGATTATTTTGCTAAACATAAAAATTCAAAGGCAGCAGAGCCACTGATATGTTTTTGCAAATTCCAGCAAATTAAAAAAATGTGTGTGTAGAATTCAATTGGGGACCAGGGGCTGGCTTTCATGAAAAAATAAATTGTTGGCCAAGACAAAGCAGCAGATTAATTTTTAGGGAATACGTTTCTTTACGGGATGCTGCTCCCACGAGTAGGCTCCTTGTGTCTGTGACGAGATGTGCCGCTTGAACCTTTATCTGCAGCCGGTTGAGCTGCCATGGCCAGCAGTGAGCCTGTGTAGCACTTTAAATGTCAAAGCTGTTTGATCTGCGTTTAGAAAATCACCTTTCCAGGCACTGGAAGATACTTGACACTTTGCAAAGAGATTAGAAACTTTTCAGCTGACTTGGAAAAAAGGACCAGACAGGTTTGATTCTGTGGAAGCACGAGGGTGACCCCAGAGGTGCCCAAGACCGGGGAGACTGAAGCCAGTGGCTTCACTCTCAAAGTGAAGAGCCAGTTCCCAGCATGGCCTCACTGCCAGTCCCTGCCTGTGGCATTTGGGATGGTCCCGGAGCAGCTTTCCTTTCTGCATGCAAGGGAGAAGAGACAGTTACAGACAGTGTTGAGACTGAAAGTAACAAGTGCGAAGTTGTGTCCATCAGCATTCAGCCAGCTGCTAACAACCTGCCCCACCATCCCAGCCCACCAGCCGATCTGAAGGCCACGGGCAGACACTCAAAATACAAGGCAGGGCCTGGGCTGGCCAGACCAGGATAAAAATGGAGCAGTCAACACAAAGTGGCCTGAGACATGCTGAGCGGGGTTGTGCCACCATGACCACTGCCCAGCTCTTCCATCACCAGGTCTCTCACCACTGTACTTCCCCACCACACACAGGCTGTCCTTGCTGGTCTGGACCTGCAGCAACTGCTGCTTGCATTTTTGCAACTGCTTCCCAGCTGGTCTCCTTCGTCTTTCCCTCTCTCCAATCCACCATGTACAGGGCCACCAGCTTGATCATCCTATAAAGTTCTGCTGCTCTTAAGCCTTCTTGTCACCTATGAGACAAAAATCCTGCCATTCAAACAACCACAGTCTTTCCCTAATAATAGGGACTATTGTGGCTTCCAATTTTTCAATCATGTGTCAAGTGCTTTACATGGTTTAATCTAATACAAGCTCCTTCTTATTGGCCTCATTTACAACTGAGAAAATTGAGGCTTAATGAGATTAATTGACTTACCTAAAGTCATAGAGCTGGTCCGTGAGACTCAAGCTAAACTTGGGTCTCCCTGACCTAAAACCCATGCATAGAACCACCAGGCCATACACATGCTTCCTCTTCTTATAAAATATTGCCCAAAAAGCTTCTAAAATCCTGGCAAAGATTGGTGATATCTCTGATAAACTAAAACAGTACCCACCCACACACCACAAGTAGCTTATCTCCACAATGAATAGATTTGCATTGTAATAGGGAATGATGCTTTAAATGGGGCTGGCCCAGTGGCGCACTGCTACAGTGCGCTGCTTGGGAGCGCGGTAGCGCTCCCGCTGAGGGTTCGGATCCCACATACAGACCGGTTCCCGCTCACTGGCTGAGCGAGGGGCGGGCGCAGCACCGAGGGTTGCGATCCCGTTGCCGGTCCCGGTCCGGTATGGGCGCGACACTGAGGGTTGCGGTCCGTTGCCGGACACAAAAAAAGACAAAAAGGAAAAAAAAAAATGTGGACTAACAGTGGGCTTTCAGGAACAGGGACCATGGGATGAGAGAGTTACTCTGAGAAAAAAGATCCTTCTGGGTGCCTGGAGATGTCAGGTCAGCCCCTTGCAGAAACCTACAAGCTCTATTAGAAGCTAGTAGTAAAGAATCTAAGACAGGGGATTAGGGATGTGGTTTCCATCCCTATTTCTAAAACCGAATTAGTTGTACGACATTGGGCAAGCTCCTGCGGCTCAGTTTCCTTATCTATAAAACAGGGATGATAGCACTCCTTTACTAATCAGGATAGGCTGGGTTATGCTGCAGTAATGAACAAGCCCCAAATCTCTGTGGTTTACTACAACAAAGGTTTATTTCTTGTACACAGTGCACATACAATGAAGGTCAGTAAAGGGCTGTGCTATGCTGGAGTAGTCATCCCTCAAGGACCCAAGGTGACAAAGGCTTTCACCTATAACCAGCATCTTGAGACAAGTTTTCAGAGTTCTCTGCAGCAGGCAAAGAGAGGGCTGCAATTCAATGCTTCAGCCCAGTAGTGATACATGTCACTGCTGCCCACATTGCATTGGCCAGAACTTGTCACAAGACCCCACTTAACTTCAAGGAGTTATGGAATCACAATCCTGACTACCTGGAAGATAAGAAGTGGATCTGAATGAACATTAGTCATGTCCACCACGTTCAGGTTGCTATCAGCATCAAATGACTTCTGAGGAAAAGTGATTGGAGAATTGGCTTATGACATAATTCTGATCCCAGATAGATAGAAGTGCAGGTCCAAGAAGCTGCACGTGACCTTGGGAAAATTACTAAACCCTTCAGTTTCCATTTCCTCCCTGGTGAAATGGGGATATTAATACCTATCCATAGAACTGTTGTGAAAAATGACATGAGATCATGCATGAAGCACTCTGAGCACAGCACTTAGTAAGTCGTTGACAATGGTTGGTGGTATACGATGAATAAGCTTTACTGTGAGTTGGTCATTTTTGAGATTGGTTGATGATTTCATTGGGGTTCCTTAAAATACCCTCCCCACTTTTGTATGCTTAAATTTTTCCATAATAAAAAGTTAATTAAAAGAAAAAAACCCTGGGAAAGGTGTAGCGATGTCACAGAAATGGAGGAATAAGGAACTCTAAGAATTGTTTCCTTCACAGAAGCAACCATTAAACTGGCAAAAACTGATAGAATCAACTCTTCGGGAACTCTGGAATCTAATAAAAAACTTACAGCCACTAAAGGAGTACTTAATAAAGAAATAGGCTGCTAAATTCAGTAAGAAAGCATGTAGCGTTTTTGCTTATCTACCTACCATACCCCAACCCTCAGCTCAGCAGTGGCCATGGGGATGGCAGTCTGCCTTCCTGGTGTGGCTTGCTGGAGGTGGAGGGCAATGCAGACCATGTTCTTTAAAAATTGTGAAGTAGTTTGGTCTGTCTGACAGTTCTCTGAGGGATCAGCACAAAGGCAAACCTTTGTCTCACCCCCCTGAGGTTGGAGTGGCTTTCTTTGTGGTATCTGTAGAAAGCATTTAAAAACATACACTACCTATAACCACCTAAGACAAGGGTCAGGCAAGGCAAGCAGCAGACAGACCCAAAAGTCTGGGAAGGAAGCTAAGGGGGAAGATTCTTGGGGTAATAAGGGCTTTGAAGGACCCCCACATGTATCAACTGATCTTTGGGAACCACTCAAGTAGGAGGTAAAGGCTAAGACAGAGTTGTATGTGGCCTGGCTTTGTACTGAAGGAGCGTCCCAGCTTACAGCCAATCTGCAAAGACTGGGAGAGTATTTTTTCTACCTTTTGACTCCAGGTATTAGAGGAAATCTCTGACAGGTCACTGGCTAACCAGTGAGATAAAGGAACAAAGACTCCAATAACCACCCACAAGGAATACAGGCTTTGTAAAAATACTTAGAAAAGCCATTAAACAAATGGATGGTTGCAGCCATCCACAATCAACAACAGCAAATCCTGGGAGTGGGGAGAATGTGATTTCTAGAGTTGCCATATTATAATATTCAAAATGTCCAGTTACAATAAAAAAGTTATGACATACAAAAAATAGGAAAGTATGGCTTCTTCACAGAAAAAAAAAAAAGATGTTGCAGAAACTGTCCCTGAGGAACCTCAGATATTGATAAATACTTTAAGTCAACTTTTTAAAATATGCTCAATGAACTAAAGAAACCATGGATAAAGAACTAAAGAAAACCAGAAGAACAATATGTGAACAAACAGAGATTACCAATAAAGAGATGGAAATTATAAAAAGAAACCAAATGAAAATTCTGGAACTGAAAAGTACAATAACCAAAACCAAAAATTTACTTGAGAGATTCAACAACAGATTTGAGCAAGCAGGTGAAAGAATAAGCAAACTCTTGAAGATAACTGAAATTATTCAGTCTGCTATGGGCTGCCCGGTTAGCTCAGTTGGTTAGAGCATGGTGCTGATAATACCAAGGTCCAGGGTTTGATTCTTGTACTAGGAAGCTGCCAAAAAAAAAAAAAAAGAAGAAGAAGAAAAGATCTCAAATCAATAGCCCAATTGTACACCTTAAGGAACTGGACAAAGAAGAACTAGACCCAAGCTAACAGAAGGAAGGAAATAATAAATGTTAGTTTGGAGATATATAGAATAGACACACACACACACACACACACCCCAAAGAGAAAATAGAAAAACAATAGAGAAAAATAAACTAAACAAAAAGTTGGTTCTTTGAAAAACATCAACAAAATTGATGAACCTTTATATTGACTAAGAAAAAAAGAGAGAAGACACAAATAACTAAAACCAGAAAAGACAATGGGGACATTATCACCAATTTTACATAAATGAAAGGGATTATAAGAAAATACTGTGAACAACTGTATGTCAACAAATTGTATAACCTAGATGAAATAGACAAATCCTAGAAACACAAAAACTACCGAAACTGACTCAAGAAGAAATAGAAAATCTGAATAGACCTATCACAAGTAAGGAGATTGATTTAGTAATCAAAACCTTCCAACAAAGAAAAATTCAGGACAGATGACTTCACTAGTGAATTCTACCAAACATTTAAAGAATTACTCATTCTTGAGTTCTTTCAAAAAAGTGAAGAGGAGGGAACACTTTCTAACTCCTTCTGTGAGGCCAAAATTACTCTGATACCAAAATCAGACAAAGACAGTGTAAGAAAGGAAAACTACAGGCTAAGATATCTTATGAGTATAGTTGCAAAATCCTCAACAAAATACCTAGAAAACTGAACTCAGCAGCCTATTAAAAGGACTATACATCATGACCAAGTAGGATTTATCCCTGGAATGCATGGATGATTCAACATAAGAAAATCAATCAATATAATACACCACCTTAATAGAATGAGGAGAAAAAATATCATCATCTCAATTGATACAGGAAAAGCATTTGCAAAATCCAACACTCATTCATGATAAAAACACTCAGCAAGCTAGAAATAGAATGATTAAAGGTTATATGTGAAAAACCCACAGCAAACATCATATGCAATGGTGAAACACTGAAAGCTTTTCCCCTTAAAACAGGAACAAAACACTTTCATCACTTCTATGCAACATAGAACTGGAATTCTATCTAGAGAAATGAGACAAGAAAGAGAACTTCATCCAAACTGGAAAGGAAGAAATAAAATTGTCTCTTTTCACAGATGACATAATCTTTTATGTAGAAAACCCTAAAGAATTCACACACACAAACTGTTAGAGCTAATAAACAATTTCAATCAATACACAAAAGCCAGTTGCATTTCTATACACTAGCAATAAACAATCAAAAATAAATTATTTTAAAAATTCCATTTACAATAGAACTAAAAGAGTAAAACACTTTAAGGAAGTGAGAGACCTGTACACTGAAAACTACAAAACATTGCTGAAAAAATAAAGATGACCTAAATAAATGAAAAGACATCTTGTGTTCATGAATTGGAAGACTTAATATTGCTAAGATGACAATACTGCCCAAAGCAATTTTCAGGTTCAATGCAATACCTATCAAAATCCCAATGGTGTTTTGTTTTCTTGTTCTTTTTTGTGGAAACAGAAAAACCTATCCTAAAATTTATACAGAATTTTAAGAAACTCCAAAAAGTCGAACCAATCGAAAAATAAGAACAAAGCTGGAGGACTCACTCTTCCTGATTTTATAACTTACTATACCTACAGTAATCCAAACTATGTGGTACTGGCATAAGGATAGAAATATCAATCAATGGACTAGAATATAGAGCCTAGAAATAAATCCTCACATATATGGTCAATTGATTCATGACAAGGGTGTTAAGACCATTCAATGGAGGAAGGACAATCTTTTCAACAAATGGTGCTGGGAAAACTGGATATTCATGTGCAAAAGATGAAGTGGAACCCTTACCTTACACCACATACCAAATGGATCAAAGATCTAAATTATAAAAGACCTGAAACTATAAAACTGTTAGAAGGAAACACAGAAAATCTTCATGACCTTAAATTTGGCAATGGTTTCTTAAATATGACGCTAAAAGCACAGGCCACAAAAGAAAAAATAGATAAAATGGACTCCATCAAAATTAAAACTTGCCTGCACCAAAAGACACTATAAGAGAATGAAAAGACAATTCACAAAATGGGAGAAAATATTTGTAAGTTGTGTATCTGGAAAGGAATTAATATCCAAAAATATTTAAGAACTCCTACAACTCAATAACAACAAAAACCAAGTAACCCAATTCAAAAAAAGGCAAAGGACTTGACATTTCTCCAAAGAAGATATACAAATGACCAATAAGCACATGAAAAAACGCTCAGCATCACTAGCCATTAGGGAAATACAAATTTATTTTATTTTATTTTATTAAGAATATTCATGAAATATAAAGCTAATTTTCTCCCCTCGTGCCCATGGTGTGAGGGCCAGATTCATACCGGGGACCTACCCCTTACCAGAAATTACATTTGTACCCTGTGTCCCCACCCACTTATCCCCCCACCTCCCTCCCCCT